>NC_090905.1:14182580-14253919 GCF_040956055.1 Brachionichthys hirsutus
ATAAAATTAGACCGGTGCCGCTCGCATTAGTCCCACATCCATCAGAGGAAGCTGTCAGCCCACGTGTTACACGAGGGGGTTTAAACATAAGAGCCATGGCGTGTTCAGAAACTGCTAACGTGTTGAACAATTAGAGCGTGTGTCACAGTGAGACCAAATCGATGGCAGGACTTTTAATTTGAAATACAAACCGAGACGCAGCTGAGAGGAGGCGGCGCACAGGTGGAGGCGATCAGGTGATGAGAAAACAGGAGCAGGGCGCGGCTAACGGAGCTGATTCAGGGCAGGTGTGGAGGAGGAAGAGGAGGAGGAGAGTGGGAGCATGTTGCAGCAGAAAGCACGATGAAGGCAGGGTCATCGTCTCGGGAAAACACGTGTTTGCTAATGTGCTACGCTACATGATTAGCGGCGCAGGAAGACGCCCATGCAGGCCTGCCACCGACAGAAGCCGACGCTTTTGGCATCGTTTTTGTGTCCTTCCTTTGTGCATTTGTAAAGTCGCATGGGAACAAAATATGCATCATTATGTGCACAATGTGATTCCAGCATTCCTTTTCCGTGTTTGGCAGCGAAGCCTCTCGTCAACAATGTTTTGACAAATTGCTGCACAAAAGGGATCAGTCGTCTTTATTTCAGCGATCCCTGCTGAAATGATGTTCTCTGTCGGGTCTGCCCTCGCTCTCTGTTATCAGTGCTGTTGTGATATTCATGGGAGCTAAAAATCAATAATGCAATTGGCTTTTTCTTTTTTATCCTTTTTCTTTTTAACCAAGCTCACCCTCCTGCCGCTCTCTTGTCTCGCACAGCGAAGTGTTTCAATTTCTGAAAATCGGAGTTTGAAATGCTTTGCTGGCCACACTCAGGCAAAATGGTGAAATTGCATGTTGTTGTTGTATTTAGTAGTACCGGGTACTTCACTTCTTTACTTGTACACAGCAGCCGTTCCCACTGAGACCTCTAGCAGTGACACGTATACATTTCTGTTTTCTGGTTGCACAAACTCTTCACAATAAAAGCATGGTAAAAAAGAAACAAGGCTTGTACACTGGACTTTTAATTTGAAAGAGTATTGAGGACATATTGCCTGGACGCAAAGTATTTTCTCATGTATCATAGCGTTAACCTCTACCAGCATGCGACTGCTGGGACTTCTCTCTTGTGGGACCAGTAAAACTGCACTGTGGGCTCAACTCTTTCACATCACAACCAAACAGCCAAGCATCACACTGTGGAGTCGAGCTAATTGGCTACTGCACGGCTCCCGCTAACTCATGCATCTCGCTCTGCACCAACATCTGACGAATATCAGTCCCCAGCGAGGGATCGTGCGGATACGAACCTGACTGCCACCCCAGCGGTTTTCTTGGTCCATCTGTTGGGTATTCACTTGAAAGAAATTCCGAGCTTTCACAGCCAAAAAAGGAAACTATGAACGTCGTCTCCTGCAGCAGCTTCCGTGGCGTCGTCTCGGTTTCCGGCGATAATCAAATGTTTGACGATACTAAATTTTCCTCGAGTATACGGTACATTTTCAAAAGCGCGACGAAGCAGGAAGCGGCACGTTGTCTTGTTTTCGGGACCTCCCAGCAGGCTTAATGGTCTGATGTTTGCTTGACGCTGGAGAAGCTGGTGGTGGCAGTTTTGTGAAGCGTTCCCAAGCAGCAGCTATTAACGACATCATTACGCTCTCATCCACCGTCTTGATCTCGCGTCGGTTTCCGCTGCCCCCCCCCCCGCGGTGCGTGAATAACTAAAACACACATTTTTCTTCCCGCTCCCATTTAACTCTCCAACGCTCTCTGTTAAAGCTGGATCATCAGTGGTTCAATTAAAAAAAAGTTAATAGTGTGCTGCTCTGAAGGTGCCTTTCAAGAAAGAAAAAGAAAATGCTCACCACGCGGCGCACCGGAATATCTTTTTTGATGTCGCTGGAATGAAAAGCCTCTTTATTTGCGATTCCTAATTTCTGAAATCATTTCCCTGTCCCTAATGGTGCATGCATATTGAGAAGGATCAATGTCAAATAAGATTAAACCAAGAGCGGAGGGAAAAAGCTGCAGCGCTGAACGCCGCAGTTGCATTTTGCTTGCAAGGTCTTCCAAATAAGTGTGATGTGGTTTGTCTCACTGAACGAAGCATGAAGGACTTTTTCTCCCGTTTTTGCACAATTCTCTTTGGGGAGGTCCTTGAAATAACTTCATCAAACAACTGTTTTCCTCAGCAGGTTATTTTGGTATCTGGGGTAGCTACAACACACAGCGTGTTCTCGCCCGAGCCTCGCGGTGCGATAAGCAAATGTTTGCCATGCTACGGTAAACGTTTGCGTCACGTTTGGTTTTATTATCCAGTGAAATACATTGAATCGAACCAATTCTCTTCCTTCAGTCTTTAATACAAAGATTTAATAGATAACGAAAACCTAAACCTTAAATCTAACCTCATGTGGTTCGAACAAACTCTCGCTCTGTTTACTTTGAATTGCATTGTGGGCGCGGCTACGAGGGCGTCGGCCGAGCGCAGCGAGACACACCTGTCATTCATTCATCTCATTACTGCCCTGCTACTTAAACCCCGCCCTCTGCCTCCGGACGCCGTCACGTCATCCTCTCCTGAGTGCTTCTTACCTGCTCCCTCGTGCCTGCAAGCTCAGCCCATCTTAGTATCTCTTTTTGTTTTTTGGTTCTCATTTTTCCACCTGCCCGCCAGGAAGAGTGGCTTTTGCATGTTTTAGTTTGGCTGTGTTTTTGTTAATTGTTTTTTGGGGCGTCGGCCAGTCCCAGCCTCAGTCAGTTTTCCCATCAGCTGTTTTTCACGCTGCATAATACAGTATTCTCAGTCGATTTACACGTGGATGTAGGTGTGACTGCATGAATATATATATATATAAAAAAAGACAGCCGTATTTAATCTGAATAAAGGCTTTAAGGCATTAAGTCAGATGTGAAATTAGGTTTTTCCGAGTCAATCCATCACATAAAGGAAGCCATTTAATTAACCTGCAGCCCTTTGTGGCGCTGCTGTGGCTCACAATGTGCACTAATCACCACATCACGGACGGAACGCATGTCTGTGCTGCGTTCTGGGTTGTTCTAGTTTGCTAATATCGTGCAGTAAATCATCGTTGTGTGGGAATAAAGATGTTCCAAACATAAATAAAACCTGTAAATTGACTTGCAGGTACGCCTGCAAAGGCGAGTCAATCTGTTTTCCTCTCGCCCTTTGTCTGTGATGAGCTGCGTATAGCGTCCTGTATTATAATTAGAACGCACAAGGCCGCAGCGGCGGATGAATCGTAGCGCCTTTAGCTTCACTAATGAACCTGAACCCAGAGAGGCTTTAACCGTAAATTACATTATTAAAAGAACACAAAAAAAATCTAATGTAACGCATCTGCCTCCTGTTTTGACAGTTTTGGTTTGAGATGGGAAGTTGTAGGGGAAAAGAAAAAAGGTCGACCTCACCTGACATGCAGGAAATTGCAGCGTCGTGCAATTTCACCTCGTGTAACGGAGGTTTCGGCGGTGAATCAATTACACGTCCTCTCACGCTTCCGTGGGACTTGGTGTGTGTGTGTGGTCCCTTGATTAACCAGGTTTCTCTTGCTAATAGGAGCAAACCGATGAATTAACATGGAAATCCCTCTGAGCGCTTCTCAAATTGACCATCCGTTAGTGGTATGCCGCCCCCGCCCCCGACCCCGACCCACACACCCCTGTCAGTTTCCAGTCATTAACAGAACTCCGCTGAGCAGCTCGTTCCCCTATTCACACCGTCCACATGCTGATCTGGATCAGCACCAACAGGTTCTAGATTGTTCTTGGTGTCTTTATACACCAGCCATGAAAAGTGGATGGTGGATAGATACTTTATTCATCCCAAGGGAAATTCAAAAAGTAAAAGTGAATCAGAATCAGAAATAAACCTGCTGCGTGATTGTGTTCCAGTCGCTCAACATGTTCCTGGAAACAGTCCAGGTTAAAATAATAATAATCCTGCAGTCCATGAAGCCAAAGGATCTGTGTGTGTGTGTGTGTATTCTCCAGCGTGGCCGTGGCATCGTCTATAAATGCCCGTCAGTGAGCAGCACCGCGAGGCCTCGTGTCGATCCGTTAAACTCCCCCTTCTCTCCCCCCTTCTTCATTCGGCCCTGGCGGATGGAGGGAAGCACTAATGGTCGCTCGTTACAGAGAAACTCTGACATGAAACGGGTCCTAATGAGCTGTTTTCTGTTCTGTGCTTGTCTCTGGGGCTCACCCGCTATTGGTGGAAAATTGATTGGCGGCTGGCCCGCACCCCCCCGGGGAGGGGGGCCGTGGTGTTTTGGGTGTTAACAAAGCTGCCCTTACTGCGCCAAACTTTAAGATGCTTGCAGTCGTGGCGCGCGTCTCTACGTTTGTGTGTTTGACAAATCGGATTTGCTTTTGTGAAAAGAGGAAGAAGTCTTGAACGATTTTTGAAGACTTGTCCTGCGTTCTGTAAAGCCGGCCTGCATTCACGTTGGACTCGATCCGTTGGTGTCTGAATGGGAGGCTGCAAAATGTTGATGATGCAGCTTCAATAACGGTGATGTGAGTCATGATGGACGTGAAAAAGACGCACCGAGTCCAAAAACCTTGAGAATCAGAGAAAAGCCCAATCCGATATTTAACCTTCATCTCCCAGGTAGTCGTTTCCCTCTCTTCCTACTCCACCTAAAGAAGAGAGGGGGGGGGGTTCAGAAGCAGACGAGTTGTTCCAGATAATGGTTTTTTTGACAAACAAGCGGGCTCTGGCCCGGCCCACGCACGATTACCAGATTGTGTTAAATGACGCACTAAATCAGTAAAATGCTAAATGGCGGCATGTTTCTTTTTAATCGCCGTCCCGTGAGATGCTTTTTTCCATCAACAAGGCTCTGACTTGAACTCAGCGTTACTCCTCCCTCCCCGGGCCTTATTCTTACAGTTCCTCCTAAATTGCGTACGTGGAATGATTTGCACGTCAGCCAGAGAACCACCCATCCAGCGGTGATTGACAGGTCGTCATATAATTCACCGCTGCTAATCTCTGCATCGAGCAGCCCCCCCCGGTCTGCACTTGGTAGATAAAGGCATGCTAGTGTGTTCCAGGGCCGGGATGAATATCAAAGGATGCAGATGAAGCCTGTTTCGTCTGACAGCAGCAAAACGTCCTCCCTGATTACAGCCTGTCCAGCACCTCAAGAGAAGACCGGAGATGGGGAAAAGACGGCGCTATTATTGAGGCTCGGTGCAGAAACACAAAGCGAGTCTCTGCGCCGGCGGTAGAAACAGCACGAGACCATTCATCCTCTAAAGCAGCAGACAAGATTCACCGCGAGGTTGTCCAGACATCATATTTCACGGATCTGAAGACGAGCCTCCTTCTGAGGCAGAAGCTCCTCTCTCCTCCACTTTAAAGTCTCCATTCCCTGCTTCTTCCCTTATTTTCCGGAACAGAAAACGGCCGTTCGGACCGCCTCGGCCGGCTGCTGTCGTGCATTGTTAATAGAAAGGACTCCAAGCAGCCTCTGTCTCCGCGCCACTTTTTTGACAATGATTAAACGGCGTCTTTGCTGTGCTTGTGAGTTGAAACAATGCGTGTCTCTCCGGCGCTCTGCGTTCGTCCACCGTGCCTCCTTTGCTTTCGGTGAGTGTGTGTCTTTGTGTCTTGCAGGGAGTTTGGCCGCTGGAAGGTGAACAGCTTGGCCCTGGAGAGACGGGAGAACAATGGCTTCTCCCTGCCGCTGGAGCCCGAGTTCCTGCAGACCATTAGGCAGCTGGGCAGGCGGCCCAGCCTCGGCGCCATCACTGACGGCATTATCAGGAAATACGGAACCCACTTCCTGCTCTCTGCTACTCTGGGAGGTAAACAAATTAGATGTGCTGTGGACTTTAGCGAGCTACCTGAACACCAGGGAGAGGAGGTGTGGAAAGGTGGGGCGATTTGGGCATCCAGGTGGCCAAACATTGGGAAATCTTCCTTTCACAGCTTTAATGGGTTATAACTGGAGGGGCTTGGCTCTAAATTTAGCTTTGACTCAAACCAAATTGCCGTGCACTGGGTTAAGCACTCACAAAAACTTGCTGGGCCTGAGAATCTCTGTTCAAGAGCCACGCCAGGAAGTCTTGAAGTTAAGGAATGGAAGTTATGGAATCCCATGAAAGGGTTAAAGTTTATTCCGTGTACAGGAACAGTAGTCCTTCCGATTCGGAAGCGCCGTCTCGTCCCATGCGATTCTGTAATGACTCAAGGTGTCCTTGGATTGTTTTATGGGAATGTTCTCACGGCGGCGCGGCGTAAATTACATTCTGTGTGTGTCAACAGGGGAAGAGTCGTTAATGATTTTTGTGGACAAGCGGAAGCTGAGTCGGACGTCCGAGGCGACCGAATCCAACGGCACGGCGGTGACTCTGGAGGCGCTCCACCAGCTGGCCGCCTCCTACTTCATCGACAGGGAGAACACCCTCCACAAGCTGCACCACGTCCAGATCGCCTCCACTGCCATAAAGGTGCGGCGCCCGGCGCTCCCTGGAGCTTCAGGCGACACAAACAAACAAATCAATTCCTCACAATTGCTTTTGTTTTTTTCCTCACCAGTGATTGTGGCAATGCTTTAATGCGTTGATCAAATAATTATCTTCGTGGGTTAAATGGAATAATTGCATGCGAGGCAGGCGGTCCTGCTGAGCTCACTTGTTAGAAGAATTTATTAAATCAAGGCAGGTGGAAAAGCACGAATGTAAATCCTGCAATCCGCCGCTAACGAGGAGCCGCACCACCGGCCAATCAGGGTCCACCGCTCTGCTCTGTGTGGATATAATCACCATTAATTCACTATCTACCTTTTTCATAGATACAGATATTGAGCTATTGATTTACTCTCCCTCATTACACCAGTGCAGTATATATAGAATAATCAATAGTCTTGATATGATTTATTAGATTCATATATGATTATTGCAGCTGTTGATGCTGAGGATGGAACTGCCAGGGAGCAGGGCTAGAGGTCGATGCATGGGGAGGGCAGGGTGAAGTGGAGAAGGTTGGGTTGCTGTGGCGACCGCTCACGGGGCAAGCTGAAAGTCCAGTAGTCGTCGGGACCGCAGCTATTGATGGTTGGTTTTGGAGAAATGAAAGATGCATGTTCTCCCCTCGAGGTACTAGAACATTTTCAGACGCTCTGACAGGGGTTGCACCTTAACACCGATCGCTGCTGATGACCCGTCAGCATGGCCTCGGTGGGAAACCCCCACACAACAGATTATTGGAGCGTATTTTAAAGGGCGTAAAGCAGCTCCGGTCCTCGGTGTAGAGACCCCTCCCTCATTTTCAGCCGGCGCTTCTGCACGGTGGGATGAAAGCTGCTCGTACCTGTTTTTATTAATGAACCCTCCACTGATGCTTGAGCCGGAAGCCCATTGGCAGACGGGCTGCCTCTGGCTTCTTCAGGAGCACAACTCTCTTCGAGATAAATCGCTACATGGACACCTGAGAGAAAAGTTTGGTGAGAAAATCCCTTTTTCACTTCACTTATCTTCACATTAGACCCCGCCCCCCCAAGTTCCGGCATCTTAATATTTACCAGAAGGGATGCGTCATCTGGATTAGTGGCCTTTCATCACAATGCAGTTTAAAGAAAGCAGTCTTGACCCTCTTAAATTGATCTCCCGCATTGAAGCCCAAAGCGTTGCTGTCCCATCCATCCATCCCTCCCTGTCCTCCCTCCCTTCCCCGGAGATGGGATGTCTTACGCTGCAGCTAGCGTTCCCGTATCGTAGGACACTCGTAAATCAAGCGTCTTCTCCTGGGCAAGTCATTTTGCTCCGTTCGTGTTCATCCTGGACCGTGTTCATCCTGCATCAGCGTTTATCTGAGCTCCTGTCCAGAATCTGGTCTTGCCGTTAAGCTTGACTCTAAATCTGATCTGTTCTTGCCGAGCATCGCCGGGGCTCCCGAGTCCCGCTTCCATCAGGAGGTCGACCGAGAGGAGGAGGAGCAAGCGGTACCCTTTAGCTCCTTGTTCCGTTGCGTGCGCCTCCTCGGCCGCTACGCGACGCATCTCCACATGCCTATGGTGGAAACATCTATTGCCACCTAAGACCTGCAGGCTGTGTTCATTCATCACGCTGCCACTTCTTATCAGGGAGAATAAATTGAATCAGCTGAATTTGCCCTTCGCACCGCCGGCCGAGTCCCCTTTGCTTCCCGAGGAATCTGCTTCCTCACGTAGCTTTAATGTGTTTACGCTCGCTGGTGGTAAACAACAGATTACCGTCACGCAATATGGGGAATATCGGCCACGCGCGAAAACCTTCAGAGACGGCGTCCGCTTCTTCAGCCTGTTTGCCACACGCTTGGTGCCCCTGCAGGGGCAGATCTTTGACTGGATGCGCCGCGCAAACCCTTCAGATCGAGTTGTTTTACCGGCGTGTCGCTCGCTAATCTAGCTAAAGCGTTTACAGATTAATCACTGCAATCCCAACATGCTGCGTTGAGATGCCACGACACGCCTTCAGTTCGGCAGAAAGAGGTGGGAAAGGAAATGAAAGGCCTTTTTAAGAAAAGATAAGAGTTCTGTCTCAACCTTGGGAACAGTCGCCGCCCGCTTTTATCTCGACATGAGAAAGGCCACAGATTTTCGAAAGCCACCAGTCAATGGCAGTGAAAGGACTTTGCAACGCAGATAATGATCGACTACTTTGAGATATGAGAGAGCGGGTCCTTTTCCTCATCGCTCCCATTTCTGGAGGGGTTGTTTTCTTCCATCCACGATCGTATCCATAAGATCTGCGGAAACATTCCCAAATAAGGACCAAATGAAGACGCTCACATTTTTCTAGCACTTTACATGCCTTTACATGGATATTGGTGGAGTGACGTGTCGGTAAGGGGATGCCAGATCTAATATGGGAAGGAGAGTGTAGATAGAGCAGTCTCTGGGAAAAGAACTCCGCTGGAAAAGCCGAAACATCAAAGTCCATTTCCTCCATTCTGCTTCTGTAGCTGCAGCTAAAGCGGCTAAATTACTTTCCTCTTCCGACCCGCAGCACATTTTTCACTGGCTTGTCTTTACTGATGCCCCGCTACGCAGTCCATCAGAGATAAAACTGTACATTCTCCAAAGTGAATTGGCAAGTGGACATTGAGCTGATTTGGCAGCCGCCACTGAACCAAAGTGCTGCTAAAAAACTCCTCTGATTGGGATGAAGAGAGGAACTTCCCTCCGGGGTAACATTTGTTTGGGAGGCATTTTCAGGTGACTGATGTGGAATATTCCCGGCGTCAGCAGGCTTTAATTCCAAGCGCGGGTCTTTAGCTCACGCCAATGAAGATGTATGGCGAAACAAAGCCGCCTTAAAGGAGAGCACTGGGCTTAAGAGATAACAGAAACCGCCTTGCCGGAAGGCCACGCCCACAGCACCGCTGGAGAATGATCAGAGACGGGACAAGAGAGACACGAGCGTGGCAAAAATGGCTCCGATGTCACCTCGCGTGATGAATCAGCCTTTCTATTTCGGTCATTTCCTTTGAGAGTCTCTGTCATTTGTCAAGCATTTTGCGGTGTGAGTTAAGGCGCCACATGCGAGTGCCCAAGCGGCGAGGCGAGGAGAGGCCGGCTTTATTTAACAAGGGAGGGGGGTTGCTAACAGCCCAGGCTCCTCCGTATCAAAGATTCATTAAGCCAAAGTTGGGAGGAGAATATCATCGACGGGGAGAAGCGATAAGCAACGTTTGACCCAATTTGCCGCGTGAGCCTTGAGTGGCGAGTCAGTCGTGCGGCGGTGCTCTTCATTTGCCGTAGAAGAAGAGAACACAAGTCAGATTGGAGCCTCGGAAATCAGATAATGGCTGCTGAGAGGCGGCTGCAGAGGACGCGGCTCCCGGAGTTTCAGGGCGGCTCTGATGGCAAGATGAACAAAACGAAATCGAACGGTGGAACGAAAGGAACTGTTGTCACGAGCACGGATGAATAATTCATCAGAGCAAGATCTTCATTCTTCAGGGAGAAGCATGAAGGTTCTTCTTTGTCTTTTCACCATGTTTCCCATCCCTTTAAATTGAAGGAGATCTGCAGGGTTCTTTCCTTGAGCTATTGTGTATGAATAACACGAGAGCGAGGCCTGGGTATTGTTTCTAAATGGCTATGCCGGTATCCTGACAGTAACACCAACAGTACGGCTTTGTCAGGATGCTGACCTGCAGCCTGCCTGCAGCTCCACCGCGCTGAGCGTTTCATTACTAAGCTGGTCTAGAGTCACCGGCTGCAAGTCAAAGCCCACAAATCCGTTTTTTGAATCGGCATTTGGCACAAAATGCAATCGCTCTTCACCCCGAACGGTTTCTACTCCTCTGCTAACTCAGGTATTTCGGTCAATGCCTTAAAGGTGCTGCGTGCTAGCGCTCAGATGTTTGCGTTGTAGGGAAAAGACGGAAGACGGCTCCGGATTTAGCACCGGATCTGACTTACAAAGTCAAGATTTTAAACGCGTTCGCTCCTTCCCGCTGTTTCCCTTTAATCTGAAGCGGAAGCCTGCGGGATTCAGATTTCCTCCTCTGGCCCCATTTCAAGCAACGGGTGCTTCCTGAAAAATAGAATAGTTTAGTTTATCTGTGAATATAACACACTATTATTTCCTCCATCTCCCAGGTTCTCTTGTGGTTCGTTTTAATATCTTTTTTTTTTTGAGGGCACATAATAAAAATCTGATGCTATTTTCTTCCTCTTCCCTTTTTCTTGCTTCTGCTTTATAAGCTTATCCGTCGCGGGTTGACATTGGAGCGTAAGCCAGCGCAACAAAGTGGTCTTAAAACGTGCAGCGAAATCCTCAAAGACTGAATAAACAGGCATCTCAGATGCAAATGCGGATTTTCACGTTGCCGCCGCCGCGGTGATTAAGCGAGCGCCACTTCCCGAAGGTTCCGCGAATGAGGCAATTTGAAAATGAGCAATGAATTTCATGAAACATTAATGCTATCATGTACATTTGTGCATCCATTTAAAGTCCGTCGTTGCTCAGCCCGCCGACTCCCGCTCACTCAGTGACATTTACGCTGTTTTGGTGGAATTACTCATCGGAGGGATTTGCAGCAGTGATGAATCTTAATCAGCAAAACGCTCTCACCTAACTGGTCTTCTCATAATATTAAAGCTTTACGCATTTGAATAATGGATTCTCCTCTGAGCCGCCTCCAACGGTGGGCCATGCTAACAGGCTAACTGCAGAGCGGTACCACCGAGGGTCCGTCTGAATATGAGAAACTGATCTGATTTAATACAGGAACGTTAATAGCCAACTTGCAGCGCCATTTCCATTAATCTTGTTCATTTGATTATATTTATTAGCTCTAAATATTCCGTTCCAGCTTTGGTGTAGACACAGGTGTAGGCGTGACTTCCTGTTTCATTATTAATATTTACATTTTTGCTCGATTAACAAACAGATTTGATCCTGTTTTCTTTATTTCACGCTGTCGCTCTCTCGTATTCCCCTTGTCACATGCAACCCGTGTTGCGAGCGCCGTTGCGTCTGCCTGCGTGCATATTCCTTCCCTCTAGCAGGACAACAAACTCCCCGTTTGCTGCAGGAACTGACTCAAACCGGCAGCTGTTGCTTCTCGTCGCGATGCCAAGGTGGGAGCTCTCAGAGCTCCCACCTGCTCTAAGAGCCGCGACGCTCGTTGTATGCCGGGCCTGCGGGGAGTGGAACGGTGTCAACTTTGCAAGCGTCTCCCTAAACTGCGTGTCTGACGGCGAGCAGGGCTCCGTTTTCTGACAGGCCGTGACGCAAAGCTGAAAAAAAGGGTTCCTTCGGGGCTCGCATGGGAATGTTTGCCTGCCGCCTGATCTCGCTGGCTGCTGACAACACGTGGAACAAATAAACCAGTGAAGGAACGAGCTCGGCGGATGGTGCGATGAAAACGATGCGACGCCGCTTTGGTGTCAGATCTCGACCTCGTGAGAAATCTGCACCACGTAACCAAGGAATTTAACATTCTCAAGTCCTGAGGAGCTGCTGCGTTTTACTGTCCTGTCAGGACTGGCGAACCCTCCAGTCACCCCGTCTGTAACCGACGTTGCTTGTTTGTGCCTGCATGTGGCGTCAAGCTTGTCCGGCTCAGCGCTGATCTCACGGTGAACCGCTGGCTGGTTGATGATTCTGTGCACGATGTCAGCGAAAGGTAGAAAGATACGGCGGCTCTGAGGCAGAGCTTCTGTCTGCGTTGTTCCATCGCCAGAACTCTGCACTCTGGGTTACATGCCCAGCGCTGGTTTGCACAAATATCTTCTATTCACCAGTCAGAGCCAGAAAAACGCGGATTCAACGTGGTTAAACTCGTCGTTCAGACATTCCTGTGCAACTGTCCGGATCATGAGGCCATTTTTAGATCCCGAGTTATGGATTATATCCAAAGAGATTTTGTGGCATGTCTTGGCAGTGCTAACCAAAGCGGTATTATCGGTCGAAGCTAAACCACCTCCCAAGCCTGAGGAATATTTTGGAGGATGATCTGGACCGTGTGAAGTCGTAGGGTGAGTCACATCTTCACGCGGAAGCATCACGAGCTGCTTATTCCAGGAAATGCCTTTAAGTGCAATTAAATGTTCCATTAAATGCAGCTGTTAGTTATTCCAACACAGTCAGCACAATTATCTCGTACTCAATTATGGCGCATTAATAATCCCCCCCCCCCCCCCACCGAGCGATTCATGGAATTTACATTTTACACATGGCATTCTCAGAATCCTCTTGCTTCCAGCAAACGTTGCCCGGCGAAGTCTTGAAAGTCGTGAAATACAACAAAAATGATGTTTTCTTTCCGGGGGGGGGGGGGGGGTCGGCTTCTAACGGCGACGGCTGGCTGTGCACGCGCGCTCTGCTCCACTGGGCTCTTCTGTTTGCAGATGGTCTCATTGCTATGCATAGAAAAGCACTCTTTAAATTAGCATTTGGCCAATTCTCCCCTTTAAGTTGGGCATCTGTCTGCGTAGGAAATTATCTTACGGATCCCTACGGAGCCCGCTCAGATTTTAATTAATTGTGTTAACACGTCAATAATAATAAAAATTGAATGGGAGCGAGGCGCTGCCCCCCCCCATTTTGCCTCATTCTGGTTCCATCCTGGCCAAAATGATGTTATTCGAGAGACTTTAACGAAATGTAAATTGAAAACAAGTGGAAGGGAGGGGGGTATTATCCAGAAGGCGACTGAGGCTCAGGGTGTTTGTCACACATTAGAAGCTTTCAGCTTATTCGCCATCATGTCTCTTTAGTTTGACCTTGTAGCTGTCAGAAGTGGATGTCAGGAGAAAAACAGCCTCTGCCCACAGCGGCTTCCTTCTCCTCCCGGCTGGGAACCATCACTGTTACTATTAATCCACCAAGGAGATTGTTTTTATTTTACTCTTATCAGACCTGTCGGAGAATATTAAAGGAATATACCATCACGGTGTTTGACAATAATTTGTAAGTGACAGCGAAGGAGATGGATTTCTGCCTGCCACGCCCGGAGATGTGGACTTCCTAAATCAGGATTTCATCAAGCGTGATTGAGTTAAGATTGCAAGCAATCAAGCCATGAGATCAAAGGATGAGATATTCTATTGTGTTGTTTTATTTACTATCTTTGAGGCTCTGATTCAAGCTGTGTCCATTTTTAATTCGACTTTATGAAGGCCGCCCAGTAGCGATGCTCGTGTTACTGTGAAATCTGCAGAAAGTAAAAGTATATTTCATCTTCAGGTGCTTCCTGCTTAATTTACTTCAGTTCCAGCCGTGCAGCAATAATCAAAGTTTGTCCCCGACTGCTTTTGTTAGACTTCTTTTGTGAGTTTGCTTCGCTTTGGTGCACTTGGGATAATCCTGACAAACAAGTACCAAAGAGAAGCGTGGATCTGGAGGATGAGCTAACAGCAACGAGAAGCAGTAAACAAGAAAGAGAAGAAGGAAAGCTATCAAAGCGGAGCGCGTCTTCACTTCAAGAACATTTTAGACACGACACTTAACAAACATCGTTAGCTTGTAACTGATGATCTGGAATATATATATATAGAGAGAGAGGACAGGTGATAAAGATTAGAAAGAGGGAGAGAGATACACAGATCAACGTTTGATGATGATGTCATCACCTTTGATGTCAACTGCAGCGAAGCTAACATTTGCTTCTCTGAAGCGTCGATCCACTGAAACGACGACCCACTTCTCCTCCTCACTGTTCGTGTTGTTTAAAACTGTGAAATGCCAGATTTTAGTTTTCAGTCTCCAGTGAGCGAAACCGTCCGCGATGATTTTAATAACAGAGCAGAGCGTTTCTGATGTTTAATCGCCTGGAGACGCTCATCAGCGCCGTCCATGTCGTCAAGCGTTGCCATTCGCATCTCCAAAGCAGATATTTAGTGCATTTTCTTTAAAGCAAGTTAGTGAAGAAGAAGAAAACTGAGTGTTGAGAAATAAAACTTTTTAATTTAGACTGAGTAAGATCAACTCTAGCAGCATAACCTCCGTGCACTCACGCGGTGACGCCGCATGTTAACGCCATCTGTCTCCAGTGCATCTTTATGTATTAACGTCTGATTCATGAGACAGAATGCAAATAAATGTAAGCGGTGAAAAAGCGGCTACATAAAAAGCTACTTTATCTGCGTTATCGTACGTCATCGACCCGTCGGTGTAATTGCAGCGTTCCGACTCAGAATTTAAATCCAGAATTAGTTCTGGCGTTATGCCGGCGGAGGATGAGGAGTGGGCTTTAATAGATCACCCCTAAGGTAATAGATGTAAACACATTCAGCCCGTGCAGCCGTGGATCACTTATCTGCCTGAGCAGTTTCAAAAAGCGTCATCCATCCCAGAGAATCGCTTTCTCCTCGCGCTTTGATGGGGAGACGGGTCCATTCGACTCGATCAGAGGTCAATGCAGCGACGGAAGCTCGCCGTTGGATGCGCCGTCATTGACTTCCTGTTTACCAACAGGGAGGTGCTGTATGCACGGATATAGGACATAGAAGTAACGTGCCATTACAATGAGCTGGGTTTCTGCCGCAGATGTGAAGGCGTGCATGAACCACGGGCGCTGGCTAATTAGCTCAGAGGCAATTAACCCAAATTAGCATCGGCGTGCAAAACCGAGCGTCTTCTGTCCCTGGACTTTTACTCTCTCTTCAACGCTCGGACGCAGCAATTTAAATCGTCTGAGGAAGGTTTCTTTACGACTTCGAAGCTTTTGAGCTGCAGACTGTCAGACGGTCGTGTCTCGCGGATCCTCTCTGGGCCGAACCAGCAACCTCTGCCAACTTGTTTTGCCGCCTCACTTCATGTCATGGGGGGCACGCGTGCAAGCCAAATGCGTTTCTCCCCTCAAGCTGCAGTAATTGAATGCCCTCCGGCCCTCGGCAGCTCACTCGACGTGCCGTGCGTTCGCTCAAGGAGACTCGATATCTCCCGTGCACCTCCCACAGGACGGGAGTCCGGGTTTCTTGCACTGGTTTCTCCGCAGCCAATTCGTCAGACACCATTTGTGCAAACTGCCCTCTGATGGAGATAATGGGTGTACTCCTTCGACTCTATTGCATACTACATGTAAAGTTTGCGCCGAGCAGTTACCTGGATCCTCAGGTGCATTGATAATTGAGTAGGACATGCTTGCACCCGCACCGCGATTGATTTTAGCGTCAGTGGGCACCGTAATGAGTGAACTCGAACGCAGAGGTAAATTTGGCAGATGACAGCGGGCCTTGCTCGCTACGTTTTTACCCCCGGGATCCTTCCTCGACTCCATTTCCAGCCCACTGACTCACAAAGTCATTCTCCTCAATGTGATTTGCACAATCTAAAGGATGCATAACATGTTTTGTGTTTCTCTGAAGAGGAGGAGGTGCCGTTAATCTCGTTTAGTCGTGCGCGCTCTTTTCTCCTCCTTCCTTATCTTTATCTCTCCCCCCTCTAGTCGTATGTTTCTAATGTCATTCGTTTCAGCTTCCTCACTATGGATTATTGCCATGTGCCTGTTTCCCTCCCTTTAGGTGACCGAAACAAGGACGGGACCTCTCGGATGCAGTAACTATGACAACCTCGATTCTGTCAGCTCCGTTTTGGTTCAGAGCCCCGAAAACAAGATTCATTTGCAAGGTTGGCCATCCATAATTGAACTCTCCCAATTTCTGATGGAATTGTCACAGTGTCTGTTCTCTGGCAAGCCTCGACCGGCAGCACGAGAGTGTCACAAAGAATTTAGCTTCAATCACTCTTTCACTTTCTCTTTTCTTTCTTTATTCGTGCTTGCGGAGTTCGGACGTAAATCCCACACAGTAATGAATCACATCGGCAGCAGAACTATGCAGTAAAACTACAACTTTAAGTGAATCTCAGCATCTTGCATGTGACACCAAGCATATGTCAAGCGAGGAAATGAGTTCCGCCTCTGTGATTTACAGATCTGCTGTGGCCCGGCCACATTCTGTCTGCAGCTCCATCCTCATTCATCCATGCAATATTCCATGTTTTTATCCTGCTTCCGCCCTCCCTGCAGGTCTTCAGGCGATCCTGCCGGAATACCTGAGGGCCAGGTTTGTGCAAGCGGCTCTCAGCTACATCGGCTGTAATGAGGAGGGCCAGTTCGTGTGCCGGGAGAATGACTGCTGGTGCCGATGCACCGTGGACTACCCGCAGTGTAATTGCCCCAAGGTGGATCTGAGGGCAATGGAGGACAATCTGCTGAAAATCCAGGATTCATGGAAAACAGCCAACCGAGACTTTGAGGAGTCAGGTCAGTGTGGGCTGTTTGTTGTAATCATTCTGCAATGCCCACCGACCCTATTTGTACCAGATGGGCCAAGAGAACGAGGGGCAGCAGCGCCCAGAGCAACCAGAGACATTATTATCCATTTGGGAAAGAAGATGATAAAAACAGCCGAGCGGAGGGCATTTTCATTTGTTTGATTTTCTTAAACCGTTCATCCAAGTGTTGATAATCCTTGAGTCAAAAGTCTGGACAGTCCAGTTGCTTCGGAACCGACCGTCAAAGATTGTGTTTAAAAATCAAAATGCTGCTACAGATCATTAATATGCAAACGTCTAGGTGGAGACGATAAAAAAGGTCTCCTGCACATTCTCTTCACTTTCATTTCCTTGATTCATTCACTTCAGTTCATGCCTTTCTTCCTGGGGGAGGAGGGTCGAAGGTAATAACTTTGAAAAGGCAGACAAATCCGATACCGCAGTAAACTGGATCTGTCTATTGATTGGCAGCGAGACACTGTATATTAAAAACATGGCCGACAGTAAAAGGGAAACAAAACTATCACAGAACATCAACCTGACTGATTTAATTCCTCATAACTTCGGATGCGTGGACTATATCGGTAGAAGGATGCTGAGGGTGGAACTGCCAGGGAACAGGGCTAGAGGTCGACTCGGGAGGATACATGGACGTAGTGAGGGAGGACATGAGAGTGGCTGGTGTTGGGGAGGACGATGCAAAGGACAGGGTGAAGTGGAGAAGGTTGGGTTGCTGTGGCGACCCCTCACGGGACAAGAAGAAGAAGGAGGAGGAGCGAACAGTCGCCGGACTATTTTTGGCAGCCTGTGATGTAACTCGTGATGTCGTACTTTGCAGCTCCGCTGCAGCCATTTCATCCATTGACCTTATTTAAGGTCAGCAAGGTGGCACAGCTCCCAAAAGGGAAAAGCTTAGCAGGACTTTATGAATAAAACTGGTCCACACTGGTGTGAAATCAAACCAGTTCATCCATTTCGACTGATTCTTCCTGTGAAGCGCGTCCACGGACTCGGAGGACCGTTTCAGTCCCTTCCATCCCCGCTTTAAACTGTTCTTTGTGCACCATGCAGGCGTTGCTACCTGAATCCACGCTCCTGTACTGAACTTGATTAACACAGCTGGCAATAACGCTTAGCTGCAGGGCGCCCGCAGTGCTTTATTAAATAAAGACAACAGCCAGTGACTTCCTGTATGACCCCCCGGAGGTCTACGGAGCAACATCGGTGGCGAAGGCAGAGGGAAGAATAGAGTAAAAGGCAGTCCCTAAAACGCGTCTCGTCTTGCATTTGCTGCAAAACCCGACGTCTTCTCCAAACGGGAGGCTCGGTATCGTCTAAAGGAAACCAGCTTGTAATCTCATCTCATGCCTCAGACAAACCGAGGGAAGTCTGTTTTCTATACTCACTGACAAAGCACAGAAATGCAATATCCGAGTGTCCCATGGGGATCAGCTGGGAGACCAGTGGCGGATCCGACTCGTCTCCGCGTCGGAGAAATGAAACGTTAGGAACATAAGCTAGGACGACTTTATAAGATGCTTCCCAAACATCATCGACTTTCATCGTGTTAATGTGTTTCTGTGTGTTTAAATGGACCGAATCGATGACTTATGTGTAACACATCCGGGCTTTTCACTCGTTTTTCATCTCCGTTGCATAAAAGCAGCGATAAATGCGTAGAAACCTTTTTTCATTTTGCCGTTTGTCTTCGTTATTCTGAGTCTGTCGCTCTAAAATTATCCAGAAATGACAGCATTTATCTCTCCCACACTAAAACTGTTATTTCCATCCCAGTTATGTGTCTTTATACTTGTGTTCCTCCGAACCGGAGAGCGTCATCTGTTTTCTAAGTGCCCCTCCTCTCCGTGTTCGCCGAATGAGAGGGTAATAATGGCGAGGAGGGATTGGATTTCCGGGGATGAGGTATTGCTTCCTCGGTGATAAAATATCAGTCTGCTTCAGCAGCAGCTTGATGCCCCCCCCCCCCCCCCCCACGAGTAACAGGTTTATTTGTTGTTGTTGTTGTTGTTGTCAGGATGTCGTTTCATTCATTCGGTTCTAACTGTGATGAGACACCATGATGGGGAACCTTTGAAGGCCGTGTTACATAAATGTCCTCGTTTCGAATATAGTAATATCCTGCCAAGAGCGTCGATCTGACGGGGCCAGAGGACAATCAAGCATCAGCATCATAGAAAAGAAGTAACCTCATTGTGACAGGCATACATGGCCATTTACCGTTTCCATCTTCTGCTGGATGGCTGGACGCCACTCAGCTCGACTTTCATTGTTCCCTTCTATTCAGGGAAGCATTTTTTCTCTTTCCAAATTGGCTCCAGCTCCTTCTCCAATGCTTCATCCCGAAAGGTGAGGCGGTCAGGAAGAATGCCGGCTCTGCAACGGGCCGGGATTCAGCCAAATCGGGCAGGGCAGTCTTCTATTAGCGCCCGTTCTCACTTTCGTGTTTGTCAGACGTCGCTGGAGGAGAACATCTCGTCTGTTCCCACACAGCACCGAAAGAAGTGACCTGAAAAGTGTGCGAATTATTTACAAAATTCTACCTTTACAACAACAAAATAGACTCATCAAATCGGAATCACAAATCAATACAAAGGATTGCTAAGACGAAAGTAAATACGGTCTCCATTCGACATTTTAAAGGAAATCTAACAATTCATTCATAATTTAATAAATAAGCTGTCGAAAAAGCAGAATCTTGGCTGATCGTGCGGAATCAAGCAAACAAACACGGATGGATGAATGTCGACAGCCTTTTCACGAATTGTATTACAAGCTGTTTAATCAACTTATTAATTTCACAGGAACACGTAAAACACATTTCGTAACGGGAATCCATTGACCCTTAATTGTTTTTTATCAGGGTGGCGTTAACTAATTACAAACAGCAATGTCATTTATCCATCTCCTCATCTCCTCATTACAAAGAGGAGGATGTTATTATTATTAATGGACGTGTGCTGGATGGTGCTTTTAGCACTGACGCCCCCCCCCCCCCCCCCCCTTAGCATAAGCTTGGAATAATACCACCCCCAGCTCTTCCTGCGGGCCTCGGGCCTTCCAAGCCTCAGCAACAATGGCTCTCTGGTTTGATCCGCCCCGAATTAAGTATGACCTCTCGCTTCCAGATGAGTTCCAGAACTTCGTGCGGAGGCTTCCCATGTTCTACGCCCTGAACTCGTCCGCCATCCAGTACTTCTGGAAGACGGAGCCGACGGTGCTGCAGCGCTACAAACAGCTGGAGCTCAGCACCCAGCAGCTGCTGAGCAAAGCGCGGCGGCTCGTCAACAAGCTCTTCACCCTGAGCAAGAGGTGTCGGAGTCAGCCTCAGATCGTCATGCTGAGGCAGAGGTGAGAAGCCGAGCTCCCGCCGACCTTGTGATGTGTGTGTGCGTGTGTGTGTGTGTGTGTGTGTGTGGAGAAAGTAAGCAGAAACTCCAAAGCCTGCAGCAACATCAGGCGTCCTTTCAAAGCAAACTGTGAATGGCAATGCTCATTTATATTTCCCAGTCCATTCCAGCAGCAGCACTTTGTTCCTCCCACCTCCCACCAGTCGTTATGGAAACCCCTCGGCGAGGTCTTTCTGAGGGGAACAACAACTGGCGACTCGGCCTCACGGCCCAGGTCTGCTTTACATTCAGGAAATCAAAGCCACCCTGCTGTGAAATTAAACTTTCGCAGCGCTATATTTGGTGAGACGTCCCCGTCTGGTTAGCGAAGCTGTCAGGAAATCATTGACAAAAAAAATGAAAAATGTTTTCCACATCCCCTCAGTGGATCATCGTCTATTTTCAGTCGTATCGTTTCTGCACGACGGCGAGCTTTGAAAAGGGAATGTGATGAAGTCGGTGCGGCGGCGGCGGCTAACAGGCAGTTTATTTTAAGAGCAGTTTCAGGTGGGAAATCGAATATTCCTCCTCTGCGATGTGAGTTTTAGCTCGAGCTGCATCCTCATCTCCCTCACATTCTGTCAAATGGTGCGGTGTCCTGCCCTTAATTCATAATTAAGTCACGTAGTTTGTTGTATATTTTGCCTTTTCAGCCATTTGTAGGAGCTAAGCAGCCACGTTCTGTCCCTCCTCTACTAAACAGAAGCACAGATTTCACCCACCGGCGAAATGCAAGAACTGAACCACAGGTGAAAAGCGCGAGTTTGGTCTCATGCAACATTTATTATAAGCTTTTCCTATTTAGAAGCTCCAAATATGTAAGGAGGATGTTGTAATAAAAAGAACTGCGGTCGCGTTTCATCCAATCAGGAGACCGTCGGTCGCGTTTCATCCAATCAGGAGGACGTCAGCCGGGATCATTCCAATCTTTGTTCACGCAGTGATGCAACAACCCAGGCTCCGATGGCAACTATTAAACGGCCTCCTCTGAAAGCTGACAACAGAATTAGGCGATGAAATAATCATAGAATACACAGACAAGTCCATAAAAAAGGCTCATCTCTGAAAATAATATTCAGCGTTTCAGCCGGGCGGTATTTGGGGCACATTTTAGGCAAGACAGTAGCTGAAATAATTACATTTTGTGGGCTGGGAAAACCAAAGCGACTGACAGAATATTTTGGATCCCGCTGTGACATAAACTTGTGCTCTCGAAAGTCTGACATGAAAAACCATAAAAGTCCGTTAGTATCTTTCAAGTCAAATGACTTCCTCCAGAGCTGAAATGAATTTTTTTATATTATCAATTAAAACCTCTCTCTTGTGGCAGATACAGATAAAATGACTGATTGTGTGGAAGAAAGGCAAAGACGTAGCAAGGAAGGATCTTTAACTCTTCATCGCGAGCGTCTCCATGGTTACAGCCACACAATTTGGCCTCGCATCATCTATTTATCAGAATTGGCTGATAGCTATAATATAAATGTCTTTTATCATGATGATCAGTCGCATACAATGTTACACATCTCTAATTAGCGAGCAGCGTTTGATGGAGGGGGGGGGGGGGGGGGCATCAAATTCATTTTGAGAGTTTTAATTGAAAAGGTTTTTGGAGTGCACATGGATAACTTCACCAACGGTGCGTAGCATCTGCTCAGGTGGGAGACTTTTCAGTGCTCGCGATTCCAAAAGAACAAATCATTGTCATCAATTGTTGCTGACAAATCTCTAAATGCTCCCTGAATTTAATTGAATTTAATTTCCTCAGTATGGCACAAAATTTCATCAAAAGCTGTCGACAAGCAAAAAAAGCAGACGAACTAACGGGTGTATTCTCTCTCTTTTTGCAAAACGACCACCTGATGAACCTGCAGGTGCTTTCTGTTTGAAAACTATTATTTTGTAAATGCCTCAAATTGGTAAAAAAAAAAATGTTGGAAAGAAACCCAGCAGACTTTATTGGGTTTGTGTCAACATCTGTAATTAAAGTTAAAATTCCCAGCTGTTTGTTAGCGTGTTTGGACATTTATTTTTTTCTGCCTTAAAAAAATCTGCTTCGGAGTTTAAATTACTTGCGCGTGGTAAAATTATCTTCACAATTTAATTTTGTAGCCGCACCACAATAATGAAACAGCTAACTCTGAACAATGTCTGACAGATGTGCCACAGAAGTGGAAGACTGATGTGGGATGCTACTTTCCTGTCATGCGGCCCATCTGTTCCTCCCCCCCCCAAAACAATCTCAGGAAATTTGATTTGCTTCATAGTTTGTCTCAAACATTCGCCAATTGCTGCTTTCACAGCAGCTCATCTTTAACAACAAATATATTCTTGGGATCATGCAGTTTATTCAAAATAGCCAATTTTCAAATTTGAATTTCATCTTTGAGATTTATGGAAGTTTATTTCTAAAGGCCAAGACGGCAGATGTTCTGGATCAGCAGGGATTTACATGAAACTACGTTCATGGGGCTTTTCTCCGGTTTTCATTTTGAGAATAACTCTCGGGAACACGGTACTGGTCTGTTATTTATCTATTCCCCGTCTACTCCATTTCTATTTCTTGCAGGCCCTTCAGCTACTGGCTGAACTACATCCTCTCCATCATGTACTGCAGTGAGAACAACCACATCGGCTCCTACCTGGAGGAGACCAGGAGTTGCTCCTGCCCTTACGAGCACCCCCCCTGCCAGGGTGTGATCCCGTGCACGGTGGCCGAGGGCACCTCCTGCGCCTCCTGCTCCTACGAGAACCGCTCCCGCTGCGCCACCTGCAACCAGGGTTACATGCTGAGCCAGGGGGTGTGTCGAAACGAAGTGCCCGACTCCACCGACCACTACATCGGCTTCGAGACGGACCTGCAGGACCTGGAGCTCCGCTACCTCCTGCAGAAGCGTGACAACCGCATCAGCATCCACGGGATCTTCGTCAGCAACGACGTCAGGCTGAACAACTGGTTCGATCCGTCGTGGAGGAAGAGGATGCTGCTGACATTGAAGAGTAATAAATACAAGTCAAACCACGTCCACATGCTCTTAGGGATGTCTCTACAGATCTGCCTTACCAAGAACAGCACTCTGGACCCAATGATGTCTGTCTACATCAATCCATTTGGAGGGAGCCACTCCGAAAGTTGGATCATGCCCATGGAGCAGAGCGACTACCCGGACTGGGAGAGGACTAAATTAGACCTTCCCTATGACTGTTACAATTGGAGTTTAACTTTAGGCAACAAGTGGAAAACGTTTTTTGAGACGGTCCATTTCTACCTACGGAGCCGGATCAGAGGCCCCTCAAGTAACGGGAATGGAAGCGTGTATTACGAACCCTTGGAGTACTTGGAACCGGGAGGGAATCTGGGCTACATGAAGATCAACAGCATCCAGGTGTATGGCTACAGCATGCACTTTGACCCTGAAGCGATCCAGGACTTGATCCTACAGCTGGACTACCCGTATACTCAGGGATCGCAGGATTCGGCCTTGCTGCAGCTGCTGGAGATCCGGGATCGGGTCAACAGGCTCTCCCCGCCTGGAGCTCAGCCTCTGGACCTCTTCTCGTGTCTGCTTCGACACAGACTCAAACTGTCCACCACGGACGTCGCCAGGATCCAGGCAGCGCTGCAGACTTTTAGTGCCAAGCAGCCCAATTCGATGGAATACGAAACAACCAAATTATGTAGCTAATAAGTGGGCTAGCGGCCAGACGCACAGATGGCACAGCAGTTAGTGCACAGGCCTGGCAGTGGTTAAGAGCAATTCTGGAGCCGTGCAACGGGACCATGGATCTCAAGAGTGTATTTAAGATTCTTATGGTCGTTTCTTTTTTGTTTTTGTTTTTTTTTTGGGGGGGGGGGGTGTACATTTGAACTAGTGCTGTCAAGAGATTTAAAAAAGTATGATTTAATTAATCTAATTAATCTATTTTAATCTCACTGGAAAATTGCTGAGAAAAGCCCTCAACTTGAGGTATTGTCATTTAAACTCATTACATCATCGTGGCAGATTAAAAGATTGATTTATAAGAAATGGTCGCTTTATAAAGTCGTTTATTGTTTAATTGTTTTTAACAGTCTTGAACAGACGCAGTCCTGACATTTACGACGAGTCCTAAGTGATGCCTGCAACATTTAGTTTCCACCACCAGGGGGGGTATTGCTGTGTTCTCTTGTCAATCTCCAAATAATTATAAAATAACATAAAACATCATGTCAATATAAAGTACTGTAAGCTAAAAAAAAACCTGAACACTTTTCTGAGCAATACAAGTATTGATCACTAAACTTGTTGCTCACCTTGTCCCGCCCACCAACAATGGGAGCCTATCAGCTTGTGCTAAACAAGCCCGAAAACAAAGACAGCCAATCAGTGTCCACTTCAGGGTGTCGCTCACTATTTCACCCCCAACAACTCGAGCACAAAAAAAACGTATTTAGAAAAAAGGCAAGAAAGAAAGTCAGATTAGAGATGAAAAATCAGATTAACGCCATTAAAAAACAAAACGTGCTAAATATGACGGTAATTTATGAATTGCAATTAACGCGATAATTTGACACCCCTAATTCGAACATTGTCGATTCAAAGAGGATTTCACCAAAGCTTTTTTTTCTCTAAAACAGAGCAGGCCTGTGCACTAACTGCTGTGCCAGGCAGTCGATGAGGTAAATACGAAACTCTACCGCCACTAATATGTTGGCAGTTTGATGACGTTTGTACGTTGCACATGTCGCTCACGTACGTGAATAAAAATGTTTGCTGATGAAATATTACCTAAGCAATGTAATCATTTTCCACACCAGCCTGTGTTTTTGTTTGTAGTTTTCTCCTCATCCGGGTACACGATTAAAGTAAAGTACGAGTAAATGCTCATTTTGCTATCACGGCTGTCACATTTTTACGTTGTTTTTTAGCTTCCCGCGGTAACTTCATTCCTGTTTTTAAACCGGACATCACGTTTTTGTAAGAAAAGAGAAAAGCAAAGTGGAAACAGAGCGGATGGACGGACGGATGCTACACGAGAGGGTATAAAAAAAAACGACAGCGATCACAGTATACGTGTTACATGTGCTTTTATTTTTATAACGCGGTTGTTTGTGAAACACAGGTTACAAAAACACTGTCTATATGATGTATTATACGATTTGTTAATACTCTGAATAAAATACATTTTTATGTGTGGTCTATAGAAGGTGTAGTTTTTATTTGCTGCAT
The DNA here is from genome assembly GCF_040956055.1 of Brachionichthys hirsutus. Taxonomy (NCBI): domain Eukaryota; kingdom Metazoa; phylum Chordata; class Actinopteri; order Lophiiformes; family Brachionichthyidae; genus Brachionichthys; species Brachionichthys hirsutus. Next base: position 14,207,973 of record NC_090905.1, read on the forward strand.
GTGAAGCTCGACTCGACAGGTATAAAGTACCTGGTATCTGATGCTAGTTTTTTTAGTACCGCCTCCATTGCGGTTCCAAATGAGCAGAGCAGGTACTTAAAGATCACGTGACCACTGGACCTGCACCTGATCACCAATCGACCGCCACTCCGAAACACGGTAATATTCAGTGCTCATATTTAACAAGTAGAAAAAAAAGTTTAAAAAAAAGACTTGTTCAAAGCAGGAAGAAGAAATTAAGCGCAAATTAAGCTATTTACATAATAAAAAAATGTACAATCCAGCAGTTGGCGAAGATCATTAAGAGCTATTCTTATGATGATTTTCAAAATTGCAGCTCTGAATGATGTTTTTGTTTCAGCCTTGAGTGCTTTTTTTTCTTCTGATAATAAATCGGCTAATTTCCACAAAAATAACAGATTTGCAGGAATATAAATGTATTGCCTTTGTTTTACGTGTAATATCAGTCGTACCTGGTGTTCAGTCTCAGGTACGACCAGAACCTGCACAGAGTTAGACGTGTGCGTGTCTCCTGTTAATGACACACACAGCATTGGATGATCCGTATAGCAGCAGGAAGAGAGTTTATGCCGTGGGCTTTGGATCTGATGGACGGCTGCTGGAAGCGGGGGGGAAGACGCAGCATCAAAGCTCCTTATCTCAGGTGGCTCTCCCACTGGTTGGTAGTCTGTTGTAATTTGTGTGGTGGTGGGGGGGTTATATCTCACTCCAAGTTGTGGAATAAAAGCATCACGCTCCGACTCCCCCAGGTCCTTTGTGCTACGCATATGTAGCATGTGTTTCACAGGAAGCCATTCTCTTACTGCGCTCTGATGTTTAACCATTTTGCTTGATGAAAGCAGTCGATGTGGAAGCAGGTTCAGAAACCCCGATCGCCCAGAGTATTTGCCATCACGCATTTAGGCAGAGAAAAAACCCCGACAGTGCCAGAGTTGTCAGGAAGACGCAAATTGCGCCTTTCTGCTCGGCTGTGGAATGAAAGGACAGATCAAGTGGAAAACGCAAGTTAAATTTGAATGATTTTTCAATCGCGTTCTTTCCCCAGACTGACATTAAATCAGAATAAACAAGCAGACACAGAAAATCTGCACAGTGTTACGGTTCTTCTGGATGTTCGTCTTCATGAAAAAAATATATTTGAGTTTAATTCTCAAAGGGTAAAACATGAAAATAAAAGGCTATAAAGGTGAGGTTTCTGCAGCAATGTCCAATCCTGAACAAGAAACTGTGGATCGATGGTCGTTGGAATGCAAGAAACGGTTATTTCCCCAATCTGGCAGGCGGAAACAAAACAAGTTGCTTTGAAAACATTTCTGCTGGTTAAATCAAATCTCATAAGCATCAAATTATTTCCTCCACCCTGAGCCCAACTGCTGCAGCAGACTCAAGCTGGTAGGGACCAGCAGGGAACATTCTCTTTCTAGCGCCTAATGGAACAGAGTCCCATCATGCATCAGAACGCCGGTTGTTTTTCTCTTGTTATGTTTCTGCACGGTGATTTGGTTTGAAATCATCCACACATTGCAGCAGCATCTGTGTGGAAGGATTTACTGCGCAGTGGAAGTCAGAGTGAGCAGACTTACATGGATTTGCAAGAAAATTTGTTACATCCTTCTGAAAACACAGATGAAGGAGGATGAAGGACAAGGGTGTCAAACTCATTTTCTCCATAATTAGCATTATGTTTGACCTCCAAAGGCCAAATGTAAACCGTAACACAGTAAAAATGTAACTAAATGTAATGTCATTTAACGTAAAATAAATGTCCTTAACATGCTGTTAAATAACTATTTATTTCACTTTTTTAAAAGGTTGTAACTTAAAGATTGTTAGCGATAAAGCCATACTGTAAATGAGAAATCATAAGTATGAACCAAAGTTTGTGATGGGAATAAATTAACACATCTAATCATGTGGAAAAGTTCCATTCAAATGCAATCATCACGCAGGAACAAAGATAATTGATACAAAATCAAAGCAAAACCAAAAAGCCACCACCTTATCTTGTCATGGACATGCAGAAACCAAAAAAAAACAACCGAAGTGGGCAAGATGAAGAACATTCCCGAGTCAAAGACAGCGCTTTCAGGTTCAGCACCGGACAGCTCCATATCCTATATCCTATGGAGCTGTCTGGTGCTGATCCTGAGCGCCATATGTCGCCGGGATCAACATTTCAGCACATGCTGGAAAAAACAAGAGTTCAAATAACTTTCAATAGTCACCGCCAGCAGAATATTGATTTCCTGACTGCAGCGTGTTGCTATTGTTATTGCCATGTTGCTAAATCTTTCCATTTGATCAGTTCACTACTTAAGTTACAAACATTGCATATACAATTGTATAGTTGTAAATATATATGGATAGATTATTGCTGTTATTATAACATAAATCCTTTCAATTCATCAGGTTAAGAAAACCACACTACTCCATCGATCAATAATCAAACTTATTCAAGTAAATAATATTAAATAATAAATTAAGAAAAATATCATCCAACACAAGTTATGGCATTAACTTTGTTCAAAACTCTTTTGTCACAGTTGAGAGGGGCAGAACTGCAGAACAACCAACAAATGTGGGCTGTTAAGAACATGCGTGAGATGCAGCATTTTACAAAAACAAATGTCTGCACACAGTTCTAGAGGGGGCCGCAAAAGATGACTTGGAGGGCCACATTTGGCCCCCGGGCTTTGAGTTAGACACATGTGATGTCGAAGCTCGGCTTGAGTCTGACGTCTCATCGCCGGGTCGTCAGAACAGCCAAAAGAGAGACGCGAGAGGAAGGTGTCGAGACCGGTGCAGACAACAGACTGTAAAATGGGACATAAAGGCTGTTAATGGGGCATTAATCTCATCACAGGTGGTAACTAAAGCAAAGTAATTCCCATTAGTAGGTCTGCAGAGTCATCGGCTTTAAAAGCAAAGGCGTTCCATGCCAAAAATTAAAGAGGGAACATTTTCTCCTTTGGTGAAAAAGACTGTCACTGACCTTTTTATACCAACTAATTGACAGCATCTGATATTTGGGATGTATTAAATTACTGTATGATGGGGGGGGGGGGGGGGTTGCTTTCTGTACTCTGAGGAGTCAGATTAGGCATAAAGATCAAACCCTCCTGTTTCCCTTTGAATATTACTAACACATTTTATCCTCGGGGTCTATCAGGGGATATTTGCCTCCAGAGAATGATTAATGGAAATCACAATCTGGGATTGGCTCCAGCAACTCCTGCAACCCGCAAAGCGGAAAAGCGGCAAGAAAATGGATGGATTTATTAAACCAGAGAGAGATTTTATGCGCAGTGAAAACAGCGTGGGGTCAAATTGACCCCGGAGATAACAGGAGGGTTAACTTCCTTCGAGTCGAGGCTCTTCTGTTGAGGTTATCGCCTCTCATAGATATTCAAGCAACTTATTTCCATCAGGTCTGCTGTTTAGTTCGTCTCTGTTTCCATGCATCCTTAAGGACTCAAGTCTTTATTGTCATTATGCTAACGTAACGAAATTCTGTGAAGACTAAGCTAAACGTTCCCTGCGGTGGTTCCGAGCTCTGTTAGCGCTCTGGGTCGGTATATTTATTTGGTGTCTGCGTGTTTATCTATCACACGCATTCCTGCCAACGGTTTGACAACACGCAACGGATCTGCAGGGGGCCGGAATTTGTGAAACGAGCGCCAACAAAGGCGAGACCGAAGTCTGTGGATATGATCAATAGCACACAGAGTAAGGGCTAAAAGCGATAGCGGTTTTCATGTGTCTAGATTCCTGCTTTTATTCTTCTTCACCTGAGGAAAACAGCTTCTAAATATCGCCCCCTACTGGCAGGTCCAGTTCATCCTTAAAGATGAACGTCACAAAGACGACAGCCTGGCAAGTGTAAAAAGAAAAATCACAACGAGAGAAACTGCAGCTGTACCTGCACCATGAGTGAAAGTGACCCAGAGGCTGCTGGAACCAGCTGCACCCCCAACACCCGCCGTCTCCGTCGGCTCCCAGCTCCGGGGGGCAGCGCAGGAAAGCTGGCTGCTGGACCGAGAACCCGGCTTCCTGAAAGTCCAATGATTGGCTCAGAAGCTCGCCAGGTTTGCAAACAAGTCAAAAATTTAAGTTGAATGTGTTATTTTCAGTTAGTCTGCCCCCCCCCCCCCCCCCGGTATCCCTCATTAAATCCACAAACACAATGCAACATTCCATCCTGCTGCCTTTACGTTGAATCATAATGACCCCCTTTAGGCATCTGTAGCATTTATACGGAACGCCGGTGAGGTAGTCACTCGCCGTGCGTCGTAAAAGAAAAGGCCTGAGGAAAAGGAAACATTAATGAACGAGGCATGAAAATATACAATAAAGGTGGATCTGATGCCGAGACGTGCAGAAAACAAATATGACGATCGCGTCATGCAAAAGCTGATTAAGGGTATTGGTATGTTTTTTGCTCTCGTTCAGGCAGTGAGAAGCAAGAAAAGAGGAGTCTAACCCACAACCCTCTGCCTCAGTGACGGGATGGCGTTCCCAGTCGCAGCCGTTCTCGCGGCAGCTTAACCCTTAGCGGTAGCTCCCCACAGAGCTACCGGTGGGGGCTCCTTGAAAGCGTGCTTCAATAGTTCACCACACAAACCGCAATCAGACGCAATCCCCAAAGTGACTCCGAGAAAGGCGGGCCTTCCTCCGGCACAGTGGAAAACACTCCTGTGAGCTCATGATGCCTCAGTCGCTGCATTAAAAAGTAATGTTGCAGGCGGAGGTGACAGAATTATTATTATTATTCCTCCGAGGAAACGTTCCCTCAGAAACTTAAAGATGAGCATCACAATAAAAGTGAGCGTGAAGGAGTTCTGAAGGTTGCAGACGTTCAGCTGAATCACGGGCGAAGGGTTTTCAGAATAAATGTTTTGGGGTGTAAGTTGTCTTTATGTATGTGATGCATTTTCCCCAGAGGGGGGGTGGGGGGTGATGAATCTAATTTAGCACCAATAAAACTTAATTGATGGACTCCTCTTTATGTGCCGGAGCACATAAAGAGCTTATTCCACCTGAAAGTATCATTAACACAGCGAATGTGTAATTGCAATAAAAATAGGGATTTGTTCAGCCAAAATGCAAATGTGTCCCTAAATCAACTGACGAGGAAAAGGATTCCAGTTCATTCTGAATCATCATCTTACAGCCCTGAAGTAAAAACCCGAGAGCGATGAATAGACCCCCAGATTGAAGGGGTTCGACTGGCTGCCCCGCCCTTAGCCCAACATCTTCCGCTCATCGAGCTCCATCGTTTCCCTCAGAGGCGGTGAATAATGCATCAAGTTGTTTGTGGAAAACAACCGCGGCTCCAAATGAAGGCTGAAGTCGGCCCGTGTGCAAAGAGACGCGTGTCTGGAGAGCGGCCCTTGCATGCTGCTCGGAGATAAACTGTAATCTGGAACGTCGGGCTGGACCTAAAAACTGGCAGATGTCGTGTTTAGCTAGTGAGCAGATAACTAAATGAATAATGGAAGACATCGTTGTCCCGTGTCTCCTCCGACAGCTCGCGTGTGTCCAAACCAAGCGTTCGTTTGGCCCACATCGACTTCTGTTGGATTCCAATTGGACGTCCCGTTACCAATCACTGCGTCCTCTTTATTACAGGCTTATACACGTGCATGATTGTCAGGGCAAAGCGGAGGAGAAGGATGGAAGGAAATCTAGGGGCGGAGTCAAAATGATAACTCATTAAACTAAACCATGAGTAAAATCACAGTAATGCAACATGTGGTTATTTTTATGTATCAAACATTGAACATCTAGTGAATTTCATTTATCCAGAAATCTGGGATTGCAGGACTCCTCCTGCAAGCATGTGAAGGAGGGGTTTGAGCTTTCAACACAAAGCTAACCAATATTAACCGAGAGAGAAAATAAAATGACAAACATGCATAATTCATGCGGGCCTGATGGCGGAATCAACCCTGATCCAGAACGCCATTGCTCAAGGTTTACAATCTCCTTCTCGTTTTAGAGGCTAAAATGCACCACAACCTCCTTATAATTCATTTCAGCACTCAAAAGCTTATTTCTATGACCCCCCCCCCCCCCCCCCCATTAATCGTGCGACAAAGAGAAAAGAAAAGCAGCGAGAACAAAACAAATATAATTGTTAACCGTGTTGCTTTAGAAAATAAAACATGTCATTTTGTTCCCGTTCTCTTATCCAACGGTCTTTGAACATCACAGCTTGCCCTCTCGCCCAACCTACTTATGCATGCCAGCAAAAAAAAATCTATATATACTCTATGTCCATTTCTATTTTCAATTGCTTATCATAGCGGGAGCGCCACGCTTTCCTCTGGGGCCGAGAAATGCTTATTTGAAAAACGGCCCAGACGTGCACGGAGGTTGCCAACCTCAATTTTTTTGATGCAGTAGCTCATTCTGTGTGTCCTACTCGGGAGTCGAGCCTCACCGGAGGCCCGGACATGCCGGCCAGCCAATTATCAGGGCTTTTTCCTGCACCTGCTCGGCGCTGCCCCGCGTGGGGGTCCACAACCAAACTCTATTAATGTTCAGTTTGTGTCCCTAAAATCTTAAAAGAACAAATATAGAGGCGGTCGTTCGTCTGAGTTTAATCCCCGCCCACGGAAGAAGAAAACGGCGGCTGGTTCTCTGGCCGCTCTATTTTTCAAAAGCCATGATGGATTATCTGGACAGCAGAGAAGCGTAATGAAAACAATATTACAGTCGATCCCTGGATGGTGGTTTTATATTGAAGTGCTCTCGACCGCTGATGGATGGATTTATAATTGAATTCCGTCTGTTCTGAAATCATCAACTTGTAAAACGTCTTATCGCAGATTTGTAGATGAAGCGGACGAAAATTTATTCTGGTTAACGAAGCGGGTTCAAACTGAGGCGGTGCAAGGGAATCGCTCAAATGGAAGCTTTGCGCTTTTTTTTTTACTTTACGTCAGATTGATTTTATGAAAATTCCTCGCCTTTTAAAGATTATACAATCAAATGGAATAAAAGTTAGAAGTGGATCTGGGATAAAGGGGATTGCTCCTGAAGACACACAAAGAACGGTGAGATGGGATACACAGAAGAGGTCCTGAAAGCCGCCCTCATTTTTGTTTGCCCGAGTATTTATCCGCTCCGTGGGGCACGCACTCATTTCCTGGCACCTTCCTATGATGTGTAATTAAATCTGGGCGGTTGGCATGGCGATGTGTTTTCATCCATCTCTGCTGAAGCGGCACTCGAATGTGATTGAGTCGCTGTTGAGTTCAAAAAGCACCCGGAGGCCTCAGTGCCACTTCAGCCGCGTCGTGTTCTCCGGCGCCTTCGTGACATCCGACAGGAACAGGAATAAAAACCCATCCGGCGGAAAACGGAGAATCAACAGGCAATTTTCACCTGTGTTTCAAAACGTGCCGATTTCAGTGTAAAAAGTCTCCCACGGCTTTGATTTCAGCGGAACCAATAGATATAGCCAAATTAATCCCGGCGCGCTGATCACAGCTCAAATTTGAGGTGTTGGTGCAGAAATGATTGCTTTTCTGTTAATCTTACAAAGATCCGGCACCTTTAAGTCATCACCGATGTTAACTCGTTTCGCCGTGCAGAAATTTGCTGCAGATTACACACGTAGCGACCCTTTAATATGATCCATCATGATTGTTCTCCTTTGTACGCAGGTCTGTTATTGAAGCGCACGATAACGGGGGCAAGCTCATGCGTCCAAATCTTAAGATTAGTACCCGGATATTCGCAGCGTGCAGAAGTTTACGAGATGGCAATTATTCATGTATTAATCACGTAAAGGCTACCCACTGAGACATAAAAATACTGTGAAATTCAAACGTGATATCTCACTGAAGTACAAAATATATGTTTGGCCCCTGAAAAGCATTCCGTGAATCTGTGCACGCCATGAGAGAAGCCGCTCCTTCCATGTGCTGCGTTGCAGGGTGATTGTGTTCCTGGCTTTGGAAGAGGAGCCTGTCGCCGTGTCCAAACAACATGACTGCATCCTGCTTGTCATCCGAGCCCGGGACCTTTCTCGGGGGCATTTCCCCCACTTATGACAGAATTTATTCTCTCCCTCGCCGTCTCTCTCTCCCTCTCTCTCTCTCTTTCTTTAATATATGTCCTGACTTGCGGGCACTCGCTCATTATTCCTATCTTGATATCTGCCACTGTTAATGAGCGGAGGGACTCGAGTTGCAGAGTTTGAGCATTTGGATTAATGTGGGCGCTGCAGTGGGGGGGGAGTTTGGGAATAGTGCGTGCACTCTCAGTTCATTACTGTGGATATATGACATTTTAAGGCTGTGAGCTGCCAGGCTAATGATGCTCCACGGTAAACACTGGAGACTGCCAGCCACTGCACCTGAGAAGGTTCCTCTAATAGCAGGGATGTCAACATGGTGACAGGTGCACTTCTTCTGCTCCCACTGCTGCCCTATGATTCGCCTTCTTTCCGTAAACCGAGTGGTTTTTTAAATTCTTTTAATGGGGTTTTGTTTTGTTTTGAATGCTTGCGGTGGATAAAATAAAAATGACCAGCATGTCGCAACGTACCAGCACGAGTGTTCAAATAGGAGGTAGTTTCTTTCTTTTTTTTAAAGTATTTCAACACATTTGCCCTTCAGGTAAACTTGCTAAACAGCGCCTCGTCTGGCCACAAGAGGCAACGACATCATAAAGTCTCATTGACATCCGCCTCGTGTGGCTTTGTCACGGCCTGAGTGTCAGTGCGTGCAAGAAGAACCCGTGAATGCACAAAAATAATGTTCCAATCACTCCGGCGAGGGTCGCTCGCCGTGCACGGATCGCCCAAATGCTTCTCTGGAGTCGCCGCTATGTCCTACTCAACGGAGACCATTGGTGGAGCATCGTGGATGGACCTTTCACCTGGTGAGACGTCTCAACCAAGCGCTGAACCTTACAGGAGGACAACGGTGCCCGTAGAGAGCTGGATCTGAAACAGCTGCACTTCTGTGATGACCTTTCACCTGGTGAGACGTCTTCAAAGCCACGCTTTTAAAAATCGATGGTGTTCTTTGAGAAGTCGAAACGGGACGTGGTTTCCGGGAATACTTTTTTTTTATGTTGCTGAAAGGTATTATTCCGCGCATTTTGATATAGCTCAGCCCAGACGGTGCTGTTTTCACCAGCTCAACGTAAGTAATGGATCCATAAAAAGTAAGACGTTGCCATGTCAACCGCAGCTTATTGGATGAAAAGCATTGTCACTCACGTCTTGGTCTCATTTGCCTGCTGGGTATAAATTTTTTATTCACACTCCTATTGATTTGGCTCTGCAAACACTAAACGGGCAATGCGGGATTTGCTGAAAAGCATTGATCTCCTCAGAGGCCTGACAGCAACCTTCTATTATTTGAAGTAATGTCATTGTGCAAATAGGGGTTATATTTCAACTTTATCGAGCCCTGCCCCGTCGTCACGGCGGCAAACATGGAGTCAGCAAAAAAAAAAGAAACACCTTCGGGCAGCAAACCCAACCTCTTTTGGGGATAAAATATGCCATCCAAACACGAGTAGTATTTATCAAGCTTCAAATTGATAATGTCAACAGCCCCGCCTCGACATCGCCCGCAGCACAACCCGACCGCTTCCCCGTCTGCGACTGACCTATAACTCAAAAAACGCCTTTACTTGAGTGGGAGACAAATTATCTTTTGATTTGAAATGGACCATTTCCTTAAATACCTGTATTGGTAATGAGCCCAACCGACCCCCCCTCCCTTCTGCTGCTCTCGGCTTGTCTTTGCTATTAGCGTCCAGGGAGCTAGCGGCGAGCTGCCCAACCGCCCGGCTGCCTGAGTGATTAACTAAGGCTCGGGGCTGACAGGCTCGCTACCGCTGATGGGAGCAGGAGGGGGATAATGTGGGACTCTGTTTAGCAAGGTGGGGAGGATAGGAGAAGATAGGGGATGAGCTGAGAGAAGGAGGCGGCGAAGATAGAGAGGAGAATGGACTGAGTTAACACGGGATGAGAGGCGGCAGAAATAGAAACAAAGATTGAAGGTTGAGTTGAGGGGAAATGTTTCAGAGGCTTTCGGATGGAAAACAAATGGCTACGGCCGTGGAGTATTGGAAGATGGGGTGTCACGGGACCGCAGGCGGGGCTCCCCCGTTAAGTCCACGCAGAGATGGGGGCTCAAGCCAAACTAATGATCTCGTCCAATCGAGAATAGGAGACTAGCATGCCTCTAAGGGATGGCGTTGTTTCTGGCAGCCTTCGGAGGGGGTTCTCTCCGGCAGCGGGTCGAGGGCCACCAGGAAGCCGATCAGGGGGACGCAGTTTTAACCGTCTCTCGTCGCAGCCGAGGAGGAGACAGTAGGTCCATTAGCACAATGGAGCGGTACACGGCCGGCGACGGAACAAAAAGATCTGCAGCTTCTATCCGGCGGCCCGCACACTGTTCAAAGCAGCAGAGCCCCTCCGGGCTTCTTAATTGACATCAGCTATCAGGATGCAGCAATTAAAAGTTCCCATTTTTAACTGCAGCTTGAACATTGGCCGGGAACGATGGGCCTTTGAAGCTGCTTTTACACAGTTCGTACGTTTCCTTTTCATTCACAGCGACGGTCCGGAGGATCCGCCAGCGCTCGGGTTCCGACTCGTCAGCTGAGCGTCCTAATTCTTTATCATTCTTAAATAACCGGATGCATAAAAGCACTCGGGCAGGAAAGGACTGCGCCAGCGGTTTCCTCAATAATTATGCATTAGCTGCAAATGGATCGCACCGACTTGTTTTCCTTCCAAACGGCCTGGAAGAATCAAGCAATTTGGGCGGCAAGAATATGATCAGATTCGGGGCTGGAGTAGGACTCCACAGTAATATATTTTTTTAATATAAAATCAAATGGCAGCATTTTCCCTCTAGGAAATGCTTGTCTCAGTATATTCTCACCTCATTAGTGTCTTCCTGTCCTGCCGCTGCATGGGTGCTTTCCATATTTGACAATCTGACAAGCTGTGGGAAGCCAACGGACACTTTTAGGTGAGGAAGTGTCACGGCGGAGCAATGGGAACTATGTTTAAAATCAGAAATCCTGCACTCAAAGAAGCCTATAGGAGCCGTTTCTTCATTTAGAGTACGTCGGTTTGCGTTATTAATGCGCAGGTGGAAGTTTAAACTCGCTTGAATGGAGAATAAAGACGGATTGTACGTCCGCATCTGAAGTTGTTCCGATAAGAAAGAAACTTATTTTACTGCAAAAATGAATGCACACATTCCCTTGCACCCTTGCTCTTCCTGTTCTGCTCTTATTAAAAATGTCATCAATCACCCCCCCACCCCCTTTTCCTCCCCTAAAGAGAGAACCAGCATGGAGGCGTGAAACGACTCCAGAGGCAGCGAGGGAAACTCTGCGGCGGGCGATTCACCTACTGGGACAAACAATCCTGCAACCTGTCGTCTCCCGTCTCGGCTCCTCTTCCTGCATTGTCCTTTTGGAAGAGGCATTAAATTATGGTCCATTAGCATAACAGAAAAGTTGATGGCAGCGGTGCAAATCACAACATTGAGCAAACGATGAGGAGGCGGAGTTAAAGCTGTCGAGTTGAGAAAACCTCCGGTTGTGACCTTTCATGAAGGGATGTTTAGTGCATTCACGTCAACGTCGGAACGCCGTTGAGAGATGCAACCTTCCCGGGCGTTATCGCATCCATGGCTGCTCCGGAGAAGGCTGACGCCAAAAGCTTCTGCACAGTGCAGCCAATTATTTCCTTCTCCAAGCAAGCACCGCTGTGCTGACTCTCAAACACTGGCACGCCAACAGCGTTTGAAGTGCATCCTCCCCCCTTCACCTTCACGCTCAGAAAGAAACAGGGAAAAAATAAAAGCTTCTTCATGTCTGCCTTCTAGAATCGCTTTGCGTCGTCGGGAGGATTGAATTATTGCGTTCTGGAGGAGGCCGGAGTCTGGGCGTCGACTTTCTCCTCTTCCTCGTTAAAGAAGCGTCACATCAACTTTTAGCTTCTTATTTTTTTTAGTTTTTGCATTGTTTTACCCGAGGAGGGGGGGGGGCAAAGATGATATGCTTTACTCAAACAGCAGCTTGACTAAACATCAGAACCATGACGTCTTCTTTAAACGCCAGAATCAAAAAACGCCCGGAGCAGAACTGAGAGCTTCTTCATCCTCCATCCACCTTTGGGAGGCTTTTATTTACTAAAGACGCCTTCAGAAAATGCCTCTTACTGCTTAACGCTTCATCTCTGTGGGAGGACGTCTCCAAAGTCTTACCTTCAAAACAACCCCATTTGGCGACTTTGCTTTCAAGCGATGCTAAAAGATTCACGGAGCTCCATCGTTTCACCTCCTCATTGGGAAACAGACATGCCTGTTCTACATGTGTAGCAGTAAAACGCAATTAGGGAGGGGGGGCACGCTGCCAGGCTGTCACTTTGCGGCCCCCACCACGGCGCTCAGCGGGATCCGCTGGCTGTCGGCTTCCGCCTGGCTGAATCCTGAATTTATGAGTCTTTCGATGAATACTTTACGGAGGAGGATTTACATCCCGCTGAGGTGACTTGAAGTGTTTTTTTGTTTAGCATTTGTTCCAACAAGATGACGCTGAATATTTATGATTCGTTGTAATTTGCCGACCGACGGGAGAAATTTACAAGCAGCAACGGCTCTCGAATGTCAGATTTAGTAGCCGCCCATAAAAATCGCGGTGAGCAGCTTGCCTCAGAAGTCTTCTAGAAAGTATCTTGACAGCTGCAGCGCTTTCAAAAAATTGGCAAGCAAATAATAAGGTTGGGAGGACAGAGGGAAGCGTCTTCTTTCCGGTTCATTCCAAGCGATTCGCTTTTATACGGGAATAAGGGATTCGTTTTCACGTCCTGTTAGCGGCGTCGCACTGAACAACGCTCGCTGCATTGTTGCAAGGGTTTGACGTGGAACAGAAATAATTTCTTGTATTTTGGGAATTATTTATTAAACAAACCAACAAACCAACAAGAACAGAAGGACGCAGATTAAAATGTCGCCTCCTTAACAGAAACAAAAATGAGATATGAGAAATGTCGTTAAATGTTTCCCTCATTAAAAAGTCCCTTAATTGCTGCCGGACCAAATTCTTTGTGCCATTTAAAGATTTAATGTTTCATTGCGTGCTCATTTCTGATTAGAGCTCTAATTGTGGTTTTCATTCGTTTTGGATTGTAACAACTTAAGTTAGAAATATTCGCCCATCTTACAGTTTTGTTTGTTCATTAATTCCATGAAACTCTTTGAGCCTTGATTAATCTGCTGGAAGGACTTCTGATGTGAGTTTTATTCTCTGATCTGTGAATTTAATCAAATAGATAAAATTAAAATATGGTTCTGCTGGTTTAAGACCAGTTCATATGGAAATAAACAGCGAACCCGGAGGAGGCTCACTGTCAGCCGACGCCTCGGGCGCTGCCGAATCAGGGGTGCGTTCCATTAAGAATGAAAAGCAGGAAGTCCAACACCTGACTTGAATGAAGCAAACAAATCAGACCGCCGTAAAAAGGCCAATTCAAGCGCAAGCAATCAGACTAATTTGAGACGGGGTCAAGTAATCAAGGTAGGAACATGTGCGTGTTGCCGTGTAGCCCAAAAGGTCGGACAGAGATCAAATTGATCCACCGTGTCCGACGGCGGCGGTAAAGAAGGGGCAGCGAAGTCGGTGTCACGGAGCAGAACCTGAGAGGACAACAGGCAAGAAATTGCTTATCGATTTAATGACGGAGTGATCATATTTCTAATGTTTCTGAGATACCTTCTTGCGGTTGCTTGGATGTCCCGGTGTGACCGGTGCCCTAGGGTTGTGGGTTTGAATCCAATCCACAGTCAAGCGTTCAGCTCTTCCATCTCTTCATCGTCCATCTCGTCTAAGAGGAGCAAGCAGGGCTTTTGTCCTCTTTTTGCGAATTCACTGCCATCTTCTCTTTCTGCGCTACAGCAACTCAGCTACCTGGATGAGGTTATAGTCTTACAGCCCATGTTTCCATAGCAACTGAGCTCAATGATTGATTGAATCATTTTATGGATACAAATCAGACTTATTTGATATTTATTTCATAAACTCACTTCTTGCTGTAGCGTGAGCGAGAAAGCAACGTTTATCGACGCTGCAACCAAATGTCGTTTATTTAACCGAGCGAGGTAATTATTCTAAGACAAGAGCAGACAATCAGGAACCCCCCCGTGCCCCCCTTTATCTGCCGCTGCTTTCACCGTAATGCCGTCGGCCGTAATGTGAACTGTCACTGAAAAACATGAAGTTGTTGGAGGCCATTATTTCCAAGTCATTATTTAAAGGTGGGTGGACGACGCAGCCTCGTGAAATCATCGGTGCTGCTTCTCCTTGGCGGGGGGGGGGGGGGGGGGGGGGCTGGTTTCACATCCTTTTAATCCATAGTGAGAGAAACATGTTGAAGATAAAAATCCTAACCCTAACCCTAATCCACAACAAAAGGAGCTGAAAGTATTCATCTAACCTGTATACGAGATCTTGTATTATTATCCGTGTATAAAGGTAGAAACCACCAGTACCCTTGTCTTTTGTGCATGAGCCCAGGTGGTTATTGATTTGATGGAGGCTGCATTGTGTTTTTTAAAGCCCCCCCCCTTCCACCACAGAAGCCAATCAGTGAATTGCTTCCGAGTGTTCCCTCTCCAGCGTTCAAGGACCAAACAACTGCATTTCCAAACCGAAGCCCATTTGTTACATCCATTCATTTTAGCAGCAGGGCTGGAGCCCATCCCAGCTGACACTGGACGAGAGGTGGGGGGTCTTCCACTCCATCAAGGGGCTGACACAAATTGAGACAAACAACCGTTTCCAGTCGCATTAGAGCCACCGATTCACCTACACAGGGTGTCCCTGGACTAGAGCAGGAAGCCGGAGCGCACGGAACAAGCCCACGCACTCATGGGGAGAACATCCTCCACAATAAAGTCCACCACGTTGCCTGGATTGATCGCATCTCAATTTGAAAAGTCCACGTGGTTTCATTTACTCTGCTGCTGGCGAGTGAGTATGGAAGAATTTGAAAGGCAAAATGGAAAAGGAAAATTGACAACATTTGCGAATTAAGATCCCAATAGAGAGAGAAAACTTTTATATTGGAATTATTACCTATACCAACATAAAAGAAAAACAATAATCGGGTCAAAGCTTTGCACAGAAAGCATCAGAACTGATCAGATGCATTGATTGGTAATCCTATGCTGCTGGCCGTGTTATTGGCTGAACTTTTATTTACATTTACAGTAAGATTGACTTTAAGATCAGATTTGAAGGGATCGATTGTGCTGCAGAAATACACGCTAAGATGCAAGCTAATTAGCGGTAGCATCAGCTAGCTAGAGTTAAATGTCCTGCTTTTTTTTCCAAGTAGAAAATATCCTCAAGGTTAAAACAAAAGAATAAATTCATAAGTCTTGCTTAATTTGCAAAGTCCATCCGCCGTCACCGCCATCATCAAATGATATCCCAGTCTCTGACAGACTAAATCACTTATCATCCGCTGCGATCAACAATCCCATCCACTTCGCTTCCAGCGGTCGCTCCTGATTGAAGTGGCATTGTACCCACAAGCGTCACGCCGAAGACCGGGAATGACGGTGACACCGATAAATATCGGCTCAGCTATCAATCGCAAAACTAAATTCACTGTCATTTTGCCTGACGGGCCAGTTTGGCTCACCTTGTGTTGGTTTCTTTGATATCAACTTAAAGATTTGAATGATGTATTAACCAGAAATCAGTACATGTATATACAGAAGCTGGAACTCAGCCATGACTCACTGAGGTTGCTGTTCTTATAGCAACTTTGGTTCATTCCTGATTGCCCTTCAAGGCAATCAGCCTATAGTTCCCAGGCCTGACCTCCAGCTGAACTCTATTAACCCTGTCCTTCATGCTGTCTTTGACCTCAAAGCAAAACTCAGGAGGGTTGATTATGAAAGCGCTTCCTTCCACAGCACTCGTTTTAACCACTAATGCCAGAAGGTCACATGACGCGGATCACAAGGCTCCAGGGTCGATTACAGCATCAAACCTCATTGACAATGCCATGCACCATGAGCCGGGTCCAAAAATAAAAGCCCGACTTGAATTACGACAACAAATCAATCAGGCTAAAGCGAATCCAAAAAGGTCACTTCAAGCTCAGGCAGTAAGACCAACAGGCAGCAGGTCCAAGACGTCGAGACGACCTGATTGGTTGATTCGAGATGAAGCTCATCCACTCTGGCAAACAGAATGTTTTATTTTTATCTTATTGCCATGCTCCTGCCACGGGGCAGATCTTATTGTTAAGAACATGGAGAATTCAAACAGGCGGTTGTGAAATAAGGTCACACAGCTGCAAGCATCGAATCAGGATGAAACCAACCCGAAGCTCCTGTGGACTGACCCTGCAGCTTCTCTGCAGCAAAGAAGCATCCTGGACCGGGCAGAACCCTCAACAAGAACAATGGTGCAGGAGGCAACTTGTTCTGTCATTTGGTGCCATTTCCTGAGTGGTGTTTGCTTTTAAAGCCAACCTGCTGCCTCAGTCAATTAACAGGAACCGGCACCGGCGTCAGGCTGCGGAGGATGAAGCGCCACAGTGAGAGAAAGCGCT
This sequence comes from Brachionichthys hirsutus, assembly GCF_040956055.1. NCBI lineage: Eukaryota > Metazoa > Chordata > Actinopteri > Lophiiformes > Brachionichthyidae > Brachionichthys > Brachionichthys hirsutus. Next base: position 14,224,609 of record NC_090905.1, read on the forward strand.
ATAACGTATGAATAAAACATGCAGAGCCACAGTTCAGAACGACGCTCCGGCACCTCTGCCTCCGGAATTCAAACATATCCGGATGCATTTCACAGATCCCATCGCTCTCACTTGCTGCTGCTGCTGTAAGGCTACGTTCACGCTGCAGGCCAGACGCTGCTGCTACTGTCCTACAAAACGCCATGGCTAAAAACCGGGCTCTCCTCCTCTCCAACCCTGTCCTTAAAAATATGACATTGTTAATGTGCTGCCCCCGGTTGGACAACGGTTTTAAAAATCGCCACATGCGCGCCACCGTTAGCGTCCAGATTTAAATACCGTTGTGTCCTCTTCGTTGCAAGCGGGACACTTTGGGGGCGTGTGGCGTTTACACAGGAGATCGTTTGCTAGCCCTCTCAAGCTAAAGTACGTGAATCGTTGTGTTCTTGTTCAGTTTTAAAAATGAAGAGGTGGAAAAATAACAAAGCAAAATGAGAGCAAACTGTGATGCATTTTTAAACACTCTTTAAGGCAGGCTCTAAACACTGTTTACCATTTTCATCATGATTTACCTTACGTGGGAACATTAGGCGGCCCTCGCCGTAACCACGATGGATCCCGGGGGCTCTAATTATTGCTCACGGTGTTCTTTTCGGTAGCACGACATTTTACGGCCCTCTGTGAACTTGTGCGTGATTATTTTATTGCGAGCGCTTCCCCTTCTTGCATTACTTACAGAATCGATATGAATTCCCATCTGATTCTTTCTTCATTTCTCTGCGGCAGTAACAGATCTGTTATGTTTAACTGGGGCAGATGAGACCACTTCTCAGGCCGGTGTGGTTAATCTTCCACTTTTAAAGCGAGGCCTTTGCGTTTTATTGCTGATAAGGAAAAGTAAACTCAAAGAAGGAGGAATCTTAATTGTTTTTTTACTTTTTTGCCTCTCGATAACTCAAAAGTTCTGGCCGAGAACAGACTGCGTCTGCCCCTGCTACTACTACTATACCCCCCAAACTGGGGCAAGTCAAAAATAAATACATAAATAAAATAACCAGCAACGCTGGAAGACAAGGTGTTAAAAATAAGAGTTGTGATTTGGCCTTAATGCAGGGAGACAGTTTTCCACAACAGCAGCCACATCCTGCACAACGCCGTCTCTAAGCATCACCCCCCTTCAGCCAGAATTAAACTGGCTGTGACATCATTTCATGCGCTGCTGTCACTGAGGTATGGCACTTTATATTCTCACATCACATCTAATAACTTAAATCAACTAAGGCACATGGAGAGAGCATTCATCAACTCCCGGAGCAGCAGAGATTCATCAACGCTCTCGTCTAAATGAGCAGAAAAGCCATTTATTGTCGCGGATCCTCCTGAGCTCCCTGCAGGAGATCGGAGATGACAAGAAAATTAAGGATCTGTCAGCGTGTCTTCACTTATTTGGCGGGTGGTTTTTGCAGCATTTGGAATAAAATTCCAGCAGCGGATGTAAATAGGAGGGGGGGGGGGGGGGGAGAAAAAAAGAAAATAGTAATTCATTTTGCTTTTCTAGTTGATGGAACATCATCCTTCATCAGGATCATCTGCTTCACAGCTCATGGAACTCACCTCCAGACAAAAAAAATAAACAATTATGTTTTTCACCAGGGAAAAGTCACATAAAATCAATCTCGTGAGATACGCAAGCGCCATCCGTCCCATCGGGGAGCAGGGATGAGGTAATGTGCAAATTCATTCTCCAAACTCGATTGGCCAGGTCTGCCATTTAGGATTTTTTTCCAGGTAAATTCACACCGACAATGCGACACAAACATCTCGATCCTGGTAGGGTCAGCTTTGCATAATCAGCAACCCGGGTGGAAGTTTTAAAAGATCAAGCAGAACGGAGAGCAGCGGTGCGCTCGTCACCTCCGACCGCACGAACCACTCGCAGCAAATTAGCAGCGATGTTGTCACAGATCACTTATCTTAAGCAATCCGGATAATTAAAATAAAACGGAGCATAAATCATGTTCCAGCGGCCTAAAACTTCCAACTTTCCACACTGATTACCAAAAGCTGACTCGTAATCAAGGCTTGCTCTCGTTGGAAATAAGCCGAGCCTTTGTGTTACGCTACAAATCCTGCAGGATCGCTAATTAGCCTAGCTGCCCCTCAGAGCTCGCTGGAACACGAGTGTGTGCCGCTCCGGAGTCGGGAAGAGCTGGATCCTTTTCACAATCGGTAAATGTGAAAATTATTTGCTTGAAATTGTAAACAGATTAGAGTGAGATTAATTTTATGCCCATTGAGTCATTTTACATTTACATTTAATTAAATGCCACTCATCTGGCTGTGAGGGTTTTCTCTGTTTCCTTGTCTTGTGTGTGCGTGTGTGTGCGTGTGTGTGTGTGTGTGTGTGTGTGTGTGTGTGTGTGTGTGTGTGTATCAGAGTGCAACACCTGCTTGATCCCCACACCTGTTGTCAGCCAGCCTATGAGAAGCCAGCTGTTTCAGTGCTGCACACATTAAATCAAACCTTTGTCTCAGTATCTAATTATAGTGTGCAATGCTAAAAACAAAAACAAAAGAAGCAAAACTACAGGTTGGCCATTAATTTTGTTTGTGTTTTTGAAGCATCACAGGTGAGTTAGAGCCGGCAGGTTTTCGAGCAGCAGCTGAAACATCAGATGGAGGCAAATCGTGAGAGGAAATTCAAGACAAAGCACGCGTCTCCTTGAATTATTTCAACTGCATGCTTCTGGAGATCCTGTTCCGCTATTCCTTTAAGACAGAACTCAGGGGAGAGATCATCAGCGCAAAATCACAGCCTGACAAAGCGTCCCTTTAGCACGCAGCGGCGCAGTCGTCCCTTCTCTCAGCTGGAGCTTTTCCCATCGATCTCTCCGTTGTCAGGTTCAAACCGTGAAACTGATTTCCATATTTCTGCTGCGCCTTCTTGACTCTTTGGAAATGGAAATGGGAGTCTCTGCTTGACACCAAACTGAACTAATGCCGACCCAAGGGAGCGGCTGCAACACTTTATGCTCAGACGAGCTCCTCCTTGTGTAATTTATTCCAACGGAACATCTCATCATCGGTTCAATCTGTGCATTTCTGTTTGACTGACAGCTTTCGTGTTTAGGTGACAATTTAATCTCAAAGTCATTGACTGCGTTTGGAATCCAGGACTTTACGTGAGCCACTGGCGCTATCTAAATGTTTAGCTCCTGCTTGGGAAAAAGAGAAGAAGAAGAAGAAGAAAGGCACATCAGGATGATGTGTGTCTGTTTGAAGGTCCCAGGAGGCCGGAGCTGTTCTCTTGTAAAGCCTGTAAAACACCTTCTCAGCATCGAGAGACGCGTCTCCAGAGGATACACACGCAGCAACAACAAAAAAAAAAAACACAGTCGGCATGCAAGCTTGAAGAAAGCGAAAGCTAACCTCATTGCGAAACGTTATTTTTTAAAAAAGAACATTAGGAGTATCAGGAAACACTGATGGAGGTGAAGCGCTGAAACGCTCCTGTCACGCGCCGCGTTCCAAAAAGCGCAGCAATTTACGAGCGAGCGCAGGCGTTGATTCTGCGTCGTCTTCGGGCTCGATGGGTGGAAACCGAGGCGTGAAACTAAAACGCAATCTGTTTCCTCTCGCGTTCGAGCTTCTTGATGCAAAGCGGCGCTAATGATATGCGGAGGGTTTTCTCAGGACCAATATCCGGGCTGAGCGTCGTTCTCCAGTGCCGTTGATGCGTGTTCCAGATAAACAAAGAGTGTGCCACATTCATCATGACAAACGCAGGCCGAGAAGCTCTGCGGTTCCATGCGACAAGCACGTGCCAGACGACGGCATGACGAATGGTACATTTCAAGGAATGAGGCGGTGGCACCGCTAACAGAATAATCCATTCAGTTCCATTCATCATGCGACGGTGGCCTAATGGCAAACCATCTGAGAGGAAAAGGTCAGCGCAGCTTTGAAAACGGTTACATCCTGTAATTTAGATTTCTGCTTGTTGTTGTTGCATCAGTAAATGGCATTCGTGTGCGTCCGCGTGTGCGTGTGCGTGTGTGTGTGTGTGTGTGTGTGTGTGCAGGGGTTTGAAGTGGATGCAGAAATGCGTTTCTCCAATGACCTCCCAGATTCCACTTGGATCGGTGCATGACAGTGAACGCACCAGGGGCTATTTAGTATTGTTGGATCGTAATTGTAAAATGCTAATTTGTATTAACCAATATAAATGCTATTGCACCCGTAGTTCAAACATGCAGCGATAACGACGGAAGCCATTCATCATTCCAGCCTGCGGCGCCGACGCGCTCCTAGGACTGCTGACATGATGCAGCTGGATTGCAGACAACGCTGTTTTTTTAGACGTGTTGCATCACGCGAATATTTTTGCAAATCAAACAAACGACACGTCATGCGTCCTCGCTTTCCGCGGTTGCCATCGCTGGCGTCATCCAGACAAACGCAACATAGCCTGTTTATGCTGTGAAATTTGTTTCTAATAAATGTTGTTCTGTCCGCTCTACGTAAAGAAGTCAGTTTCAGGTGAGCTCCAAATCAGGTTCGGCTTTATCATTGCATAACTGATGACAACAAGAGCAGTAAGGAGTGAAATAATTGTCTATTAATAGTAATTATTTGCTTTACTCTCTGCTGAAATCTCTTTTGCGACCACTGAAGGTTGGACTCAGTAAATTATTAATGCTTGCAGCAGCAGAAAGGACTTGACACCGTGGCTCGTTCATAAATACGCGATGAAACGCCAAATATATCTCACAGGCGACTGACACGCTTTAAGTGGCCGTTCATCACGTCATGTCGACACTGAATATTCTGCCTTGTGTAAATAGAAACAAGGCGGCGGTAAACACAGTGTCCGTTACAAATCAAGCACTCCATTAGTGACAATATTTCTTGCTGTATTGACCTGCAATTTAATCAACCCCTGTCGGCCACTTGTGAAAATGCCAAATGCACCACTTCCCCTCGGGATTTATGTGCATGATGGAGGCTGCTAATGTACCGGCATGCCAGCCCTGAAATGTGAATATGTTAAATGGAATAAAGATCTTTCTTTTGAATATCTTCGTTATAAAAGAGATTGACGGCTCAACTGCAAGCGGCCCCCGAGCGTGACACGGTACCCTACGACATGCTAAAGTCTTTTGGAGCTCCGGGATTGGATCCATTGTTGCACAACATAATGTTTTTGTGACTGTCAAAAGCTTCGCTTTAGTTGCAATGCATCTAGCTCATGTCAGCTGATATTAGCCGCTAACACTGGCTAGAAAAATTGCAAGGCTAATATTAATTATTTGAAAGGTGAGGTAAAGTACACCATGAGACTGGCAAGGCAAATGGCGCCCTGAATTTTTAGCAATGTTTGGCTTCTTTCTAGCCAAAATGAAAGAAATCCAAGCTACATTAGCTTATTACCTGCTATGAATAGCAAAGACTGTCATAAACAATCTGCAGATCTCTCGTTTCACCTTTCACGTCAAAGCAAGGCAGTTGTTTTCACCTCGAAGCCAACCGCAAGCTACCTGTTTAGCACCAAACAGCAAGCGTTCGCTGCTAACAGCTGGTGAGCATTTAGCAGCTAAACAGCCTCATATTTCAGGAATTGTTAAAGAGAGAGGGGACATATACCCCTTCTCCTGCTCGAGGAATAACAACGGAATAATGGTAAAGTATTCACTATGCGAAATTAAAAATAGTTTCTGTTGATCCCAATTTGCTAAGATGTACAAAGACATGTGTATGGAGTTAATTGTCCTTTTAAAAGGTGAGACGGACGCGAGAAACAGCAAGTAATGTAATAATAATAACTGGAAACAGCCTGCCGAGGACGGAAAGAGGTTTCCTTCTCAAAGGGGGAATTAAGTCGGCGGCTGAGTCACTTGCTCATGATGTAGCCTACAGCAGTGCTGAATTTGTAAATTAGGACATGGAGAAACACAGCGAGGGCTGTTCCGTGGAGTCCGGGGGGCGGGGGGGAGTCATTGAACGCATCAGAAACCTTCATGGCCTGCAGCACATTGAGCCGCGTCTCGGGCCTGGTGAGTTAAAATAAATAATTAGTAATGGAAACGTTATCTCCAATCCAGACGAGGGAGCGGTCTGACCAAAGGGACTGATGAGCTCCGATGGTTGAAATGCATCCCCTCCTCTTCCTTCAGCTGCTGGTCCTAAACCTAAAGTTGAACTCCAGCACTGGACAGCGCCATAGGTGGTCGGCTACAGATGGCGCTCAGGATCAGCACTGGACAGCTCCATATATAGCCGAATACCTATGGAGCTGTCCAGTGCTGATCTTGAGCCACATTTGGCCTTTAGTTAGACACATGTGTTGTAGCGGAAGACAGATTAAGGATTACAGTCTCTGAATCTGTTGCGTCAACACTTCTGGAGCAGCCGAGGGGTGGCTCATTTATAATCTGACAAATCTGAGCTGACATTTGGTCCCATTCTTCCAGAACCTTTGTCCAGTCATCCGGTTGACGTTTCAATCCATCGGCTGAAGTTGCATTGTGAAGATTCCGAGCTAATCATCACATCAATCAACTCTCCGCCCAACATAGCGCTCATTACGCGCGCGGCATCTGCCGTTGATGAAGCTAACGGCAGCACATTTTCAAAGTGATGTGTGAATCATGGGAAGACGGATTTAGCCTTCTGGATGATTCGCCCGTTGGAGGATTCGTCACTGCTGAGGCAGCTACTGAGACTCAGATGGCGTGTTTCGAGACGCCGGCGGTATATTCGGATTAGCGTGCTAGAAGACATGCGAACCTTTAATAATAATGAAACCTTTCAAAACGGGCAAAAGTAAAGCTATTATCACCTTTTTTATCCAAATCCACTACAAAATCCCTTCGTTCCACCTTTGGGGCAAAAACAAAAACACATCACATCTTTATTCAGAGCCACTCCCAAATTAAATGGGTTCCTCACCGCCACATGCCCGACGCGGCCACTGAGTGTCACGAACATCTGTAGAGTGGGTTTGGTGTAATCCCGCTAACAGACAAAAGGACCAATCACTTAACCTCCTGGGTGGAGGCAATAATCTTTGTAATTACCCCGGCCAAGAAGGTTAGCGTTGAGCGAGCGGGGGAGGCAGCGACTGGAGATTTAATGCCGCTGCTCTGGGAAGAAGTGTGTTTGCATCTTTTGAAGGGTTTTCTCTTCGTCTTTTTGTCGCGTGATCGAGGAAGCTCGAGCCATCGAGCTGCCTAGCGGTAGCTCAAGCCCCGTTGGAAGTCATGTGGCTTTGTCTGGAGTGTTAAAGTCTCAAAGCTTACCTGCTTTAACGTTTTATAATTGTCCGTCTTTCCAACGCCACGCTGGTTTGATGCATCGTGGAAGAATGAAATAATGAAAAACATTGGTCAGAAATGTAATAACGAAATAAATTAGAGGCTGGAAAAAGAATGAAATGTCTCTGATGAAACAATTAAAATCACATCACAACATGTCCAACCAATTTCCCCACGTCTAATAAAGTTCAATTCACCAGTTGCCTGGATACGACAGGAAGTTCCAGCGCGCTCCACATTCCGAACCACAACGCTCGTTCTATCTTTCCCCGATTGCCAATTCCCTGTTGTCTTTTTATTCAAACATCTTAAAGGCTTGACTCGTGGACCTGCCCCCCCCCCCCCAAGAATTACAGGAGCCGGATGGCTCCAGGACGAATGGGGGGGACTCAACCTGTGACATCTATGAGAGATGATCCTCACAGCGGCGTATTGTTTTCCAGACATTATGAGAACGATGATCAATGGAAACCGGACAGAGAGCATCTTCAAGGTGGCGATGCCTGAACCTGGAAGCCTTCGGGGGGCTGGGGGGGGGGGGGGGGGGGGCGGTAGAAGTCACATTCTACAATTCACCGAAGATAGAGATGCTCACCTCCCGCTACCCTCTGATGTCAAGGTCCCATGAGGCATTGCGGGGGGGGGGGGGGGGGGAGTTCATGAGTTTGATGAAATGCCTCCAAACGGCTGCTCTTCTCTTATATGGCTGCCGTTATTATGTTTTGAGGGCACAAATGGGCACGCAGTTGTTTGCCAAATTGAATAAACCTTTAACGGGCTCCTTCCATCACAATAAAAGACCTTAAATTTTGATTTTACATCATAATCTGACCTGTGGTGGTAAATCAGAGGTCACCTCGTGTTTATACAAAGGTCACGACTCACGACATCACGGCGCCAAAAAAAAAGAAGACGACTGGTCTTTTGAACACGAAAGCTTTTACGAGCGATGCTGGATTTAAAAGGTTCCTATAAAGGCTCCATTACATGGTCATTAGAGCAGCTATAGACGGCACAACGCTGGTTCATTTCCACGGGGGCTCCCCACCAGAAGTCACTCAGTCATGTTGTAACGCCGGCCGGTGAAGGTCGATGATGAAAGACCCAGAGAACCCGGTGCCCAACGAAAAACAACATCAACAAGAAGAAGATTAAGATCCAGAGTATTGATAAACTATCACCGACAATAGAAGCAGCCCAGTGGGAGACGGTGACGCGGTCGCCGCCTGAAGTCACCGTCCGCCAGGGACGCTCGGGTTTAATTATAGCAGCGGCGTGATGGCCGTGTGGCGTGGATCTATCTCAGTGGTGAAACACAGAACAACAAGCACTGCTGGGGGAGGAGAGCGTCGTCCCGGTCCTCCCTCCCTCCCTCCCCCCTTATCAATTAACCCGGATCTCTCTGAGCCCTGCAGGATGAAATGTCTGAATGCAGCGTTCATCAGATAAAGATCATTGCTTGTTTTCAGCTCATCTCTCAGCTCAAAGGTGGATCCGAGGAAATATTCTTCCTAAAGCTCTCCCAGGTTTTAAAGATAAATGGAGTGCAGGATCATATGCAGTAGCGTTTATTCGCTTTATTTCCACCCTCCATCATGGTACTCTTTATCCTTTAGATCCTCAGCGAGACACGACGAGAAATGAAGCCCAAACTGACCCAAACAGATGAAGATGAAACTACAAAGGAAGGGGCTGGAGCTCTATGAAAATACGCACTCGTTTAAGAGTATTACACACAGTTCATCTGGATATTAACATGCATTAAAGAGTATTACACACAGTTCATCTGGATATTAACATGCATTAAAGAGTATTACACACAGTTCCTCTGGATATTAACATGTATTTAAGAGTATTACACACAGTTCTTCTGGATACAAACATGTATTTAAGAGTATTACACACAGTTCCTCTGGATATTAACATGCATTTAGGAGTATTACACACAGTTCCTCTGGATATTAACATGCATTAAAGAGTATTACACACAGTTCCTCTGGATATTAACATGTATTTAAGAGTATTACACACAGTTCATCTGGATATTAACATGCATTAAAGAGTATTACACACAGTTCCTCTGGATATTAACATGCATTTAAGAGTATTACACACAGTTCCTCTGGATATTAACATGCATTAAAGAGTATTACACACAGTTCCTCTGGATATTAACATGCATTTAAGAGTATTACACACAGTTCCTCTGGATATTAACATGCATTTAGGAGTATTACACACAGTTCCTCTGGATATTAACTTGCGTTTTCTGGAAGCAAAGACAGCTGTGTTTGGATGATGAATTGGTATCTATAGTGGGTCATGTTATCAGTTTAGAGCGTTTCTTTTATGAATAAAGCCTTTTCTTTCCATTGAGTTCACCGTTCAGAAACGCTCCCCCTGATCCTCGTCTCGCTGCTCGTTGTTTCGCCCCTCAGAGCCCAAACGCGCTTCAGAGAGAACTCTATTGTGCTCCTGTTGGCGTGACAACACATAAATCACCGGACTTCGCCGCCCCCCCCAACGCAAATGCCTATGCACCGAATCACGCACCTAAATGCAACGGAAGGGGAGAGCCGTTCCTGTAAAGCTGGCTCGGCTCTAACAGAGGGAGGGGGAAAGTCCTTGGGTCAGCTCTTTATGTCTTTGGGGACAATCAGGAGGAGGAGGGGGGGGGCAGATCGTTGCAGACGAGTTGATCATTTGCTCCTGGACGTGGGCTCTCCATTACCTGACTGAAATAGTCCTCCCCCAGGAGGCCTCGGGCCTCGTTGAACAGGAGAGGTGGGGACGGTAATTAGAACTCGGGCCAAGCCCAAATCGCTCCCCATTAGTCTGTTTCAAACACGCCGCCTCGGTATCCTCGATGTGTCGCTCGCCGCCCCCACGCTGGGCCGTGTTGACATGCTGTCGTAGCTAACTGCGCCCTAATTGATTAGGGCCCTGATTGCGGGTTGCCATGTTGGGATGTTTTCGGCCATCCGTCGTGATGAATCCCTCCAACGCCGGCGCATCTTCATCGACATTGATTCCTCGTCTCTGAAGCACCGTCCTCGCGGGACTCTCTACGCTTTGACACTCTGACTTTGTGAAAGCCGAAGGCCTTTCAAAAACACAATGCAGGAAAGATTGGCCAATCAGATGGCTCTACCACAAATGAGGTCAAGAACGCCTGGCTCCAGGTCCCGCGCTGATTCCCGAGTGCCGTTCCGAACGCCCCCCTCACCTGGGATTCCCGGCACACACATACCCAGACTTTAAAGCACACACATTTGTAGCCTGGCCCCCTCCTGGAGGAGCGATGCCTGATTTACCAGCCAACCACAAGCACCCTCCTGGGGCAGCAGTGCATGATGGGACGCCTGAACGGTTGTTGGTTTGGCTTCATTTCACACATATAGCCTGAGCTCCGGATGAGGCGGCGATCTTCTGCGTGCATCGCTCTCCAGCTCTCCAGCGTTCGCCGGTCGGACTGTGTTTTGATTTCAGCAGATGAGTCACTTCAACAGGAGTCATGCATTCCATTCTGAATCAAAAGGGCGATCCGTTTTATGTACTCCAGCAAAACGAGGCAAGGAGAGCTCCCCCTCTCTGTTTTACGCCAGAATTACGCCAGAGCTTAGACTGATGGCTCCGCTCCTGCAGGGGGGGCAGGGGGGAAATCTCATGCAGTATTGATGAGTCCGGCTCTGCACTGATCCGGCGAAGGACGCGAGAACACAGGAATTATGCAAAACTGGCACACGGTGTGTATCCGTTCACCTGTTCTTCAATTCCTCCCCCCGATATCCTCCCAAGGAACCGACGGTGGGAACAGATACTTTCCCACCAAAAGTTCTTGTGCATCTAATTGCTTTCAAATACACAGAAAGCCTAAAAAACAAGCTTCCCTTTAAACCTGACAACCGTCTGATGCCTGCTCAACCGTGAAAAGTTGTCAATAATTAATGCCGCCATCGCTTCGGGGGGAAGTTTTTATTTTATTTTTATTTTTTTGCAGCTAAGATGACAAGATTTTCTTCTTCTTTTCTACCGCACAAATCCAAATGAGTAAAATAAGCTTGTTTATTGTCCCACTTTCATCCGACACTGGTGCGGGCAAAGAAAACACGCATTGCTGTATATCACAGTGGAGACCTGCCAAGCATGTTGTGTAAACTCTGCTTGTACCGGCTCCCTCTCGGGAGGATGAGCGAGACGGCATGAAGACGAGGAGGCTGCATCTTACTCATCCGCGCGCACAAATTCAGCTGAAAAGATTCTCTGAGACGATTCGCAGTTTTGCCTCCCAACAACGCGTTTCTTTCAGCTCATTATGCGAGTGCGTGGGAACGATTGCGTCCGCCGAGTGTATGTTTTGTGTCTGCTTTGTGTTTTCATTCATATTCAACTGTGTGTGCGCGTGCATGTGTGTGTGCGTGTGGACTACAGCAGGTGTCCTTGTGGTGCGAGTACATTATTCAGGCTCCGTGGGCAGGTGCAGCCTCTGACACCTCCTCCAAGGGTTGCCATTTTCCAGCTCCAGCTGCACTTTAACAGCGCTGAACATCTTAAAAGGAACATTTCACCCCAAAAATAAATATATTACAAAGTGAAATGTAAAATAAAACTATATTACATGTTTTCTTTGTGGGGGTTGTGGGTCTCTGGCGCTGTAATTTTTGGGGTCGTGGGTGTCTGCTATAGCCCTTTTAGCATTGAGGGTACAGTAAAGATTTTCAAATTAAAAGATATTTTTTAATTTGTCGTGGATGTTGGGCTTCCAGGTGATGTGGCCTCCACCCATATGTGTATTTATTTTATTTTTAATCATCATCCTTTAGAGTATAATGACTTTCCTTTTGCTGTGAAGCTCCAGAAATGTTTCGCAGCTTCATTTTGAGGCCGTGAATAGATGCGGACAACTTTATTTTTACTTTTTGACAAACGATTCATTTATCTTTGTTGAAAATAAACCTGCCTATTCAGTTTAGAAAGCTCCAACGTTACTATTTTCGTTTCAACAAACGTTCTCAATCTGGACTCTCAGGCCCGGAAGAACAAAAGCATTGAAATAGGTGAGCTGCAGTGATTAGTTTTGATTTATTGTTTTTCTGCACTAAAAAAAAAAGCAAAGACTCAATGGCTTTTTCATCTGGTCAGAGTGTTGTTAAAATACAAACGTTTCTATCAGCCCGTCTCCATCAATAATGTGATCGAGAAAAGGAACGTCCCATAATCTTCCATCTTTTGTAGTCGTCGCTATGGCAACTATAACACAGAAGATATGGTGAGTGTGCCGGCGGCGTGTCTGCCTGCAGGTGTGGTTGCATTTTGGGATCAGCTTGCAAATCAGAGCAACAGCGGAAAGCTTTTACCGGGCCGGTCTCGGCGGAGGGCAGATTTAAACATGCATTTTAGTTTTAAAACCCCTGCTAAATGAAAGTCATTTAAGCATTTCCCCCAGAAAGAATATTTAATTGTGTCAGCCTGAGCGTCGGTGCAGCAGCTTTGTTAAAAATCTCCAAGTGTCAATTCTATGAATTCTTCTACCTCCTGAGAGGCATGAGAGCGGATATCGTTTGTTCTTGCCCAAGACGGGTGCACAGAACCTCAACAGGCTTTTTAAATGATAATATTGTCGTGCATTGCAGTGGCTGTGGATCATTCCAAAGTGCAGCAGTGCACCAAACGCTCTACGTTTGAGGATATACGCAATCAGCGAGTGAATTCCGTATTTCATGCTGGATTTATGCAGATTGCATCTCGTTTCAACAAGTATATCCTCTGTGCTTTTAATTTGTAGGCTTCATTTCAGCACAGCCCAACAAAAGATTACGGGACGATCTGGCAGGGCACGTGATGGATATTTTCTTTTTGCTTAAAGGAATTTCCAGAGATATCCTTTCTATGAAATGCATTAAAGAAGACCGTCCTTCAGAGGAGTGCATGAAAGAAGAGTGTGCCCCGGAGAAGCTGGTGATTGAGCTTAAATGTTCATTATCTGCACTAAAAAGTCACCGTTCTGACATCCCTCACTTCTGAGTGAAGCTCTATTAGAGCTTTCAGCGATCGTTCCTTTGACGTGAAAATGTTCCGTCTCATTTGTCCCTGTGGAGGAAAAGAGATGCACGAAGTTTGAGAGTCAAACATGTGAGATAAAAGAGAGAAATCTTGAGCTCGAGCGGCGTCTCAGATGTCTTTTTTTTTTTATCATAATTCTTCCATTTTCCTTTGACGCACCATTTCACATAAGTTATTTAAGTTGTTTAATATTTAAAATATTTGAATGCGTTCAATCTGAAAATCAGGGGCTTGAATCAGGAGCGACTGGGTTCACCTGTGATCCTCCCTCAGCTGATGCCAATCAGTCCGGCTGGGAGGTGATATGAGGAGGTCGCGTTGCCCCTGCTCTGTTTGGTCGACGCCCTCGCTTGGTGTTCTGGGGTCGAACGTTTGGAGAGTTATATTTCGTACCAATCCAGAACTCAATGGGCCGGTATGGCACCGATGCCAGCGTTACTTGTTGGCTCCGCCTTCTACCGGGTTTTCCAGAGTGACATAGTTCAGCAGTTTTTTAGGCTAAATTGGGGACATTTTGAGAAATGCAAATCTCGAATTCTGCTTTCTCTGGCCCACCTTCCCTTACAATTTCATGGAAATCAGTCCAGAAGATTTAGTCTTAATACCAAATCAAAGCAACAGAATAGATAACAGGGAATAAAACAAGGATACTGTGGCAGGATGAGGAAGAATGATGTTTGTCCAGAATAAAATGTCTTTAGTTAATGGAATATATTTAGCTCTTTGGGAATCATCCCGGATTGGCATTTTAGTCCCCGACCCATCCACCTGCCCTTTGCAGCGCCCCCTGGTGGGGCATTTACCTCATAATCCTGCAGATTCCTAATGGGGCAAATGCAAACTGGGGCAATGGTGGCTTATAACAAGAAGACACTGGAAGAAAGAATTGTTAAACATGCAGATAGATCAGCATCCCATTTAAGGCAGCAAATAATTACCGGGGAATAATTATTATCTTGAGGCACAATGAACGGACCTTCTAGAATTGGGATTAGTGCTGAAATGGAAGATGTGGTGTAATTGACCCTGGACTGAATGTTAATTGAGCTGCACAATGTTCATTTGTAGAACGGGAAGTTCGTACCAGATATTAAATAGGAGCTAAGTTCTTGGTCTGTACCAAATAAAAATAATTAAAGGATCCCCAGTTTTTGGGTGTGGTTTTTCGTGGAAATTTGTCAGTGTGACGGAAGCATAAATCTCATTGAAGAGGTTTTGTCAACTACTGAGACATCCTTTCTAAAAATCTAATGAGGTAAATCTGCCTCCAAGTCAAGAAGAGGCGGGCGTGGAGGAGCGCCGCTCGGCAGATTAACGCCTCGCTCGCCTTGGCTGTACATTCTAAAGATGAGTGTAAAAGCTGGCAGTGGATGTGTTGCAGCCTGAAGAGAAAGGGGAAGGAGAGAACGGGTAAAGTGCTATAATTGTCCGTGCGATCGCTCTGCTGATGGAAGGGTGTGAGACCCGCGTCGGGACTGTTGTTGGGAGGCGCGAGCGGCGTGCAACCCCTAACGACATCAACCTCCAACGCTGGCCCTGCGTGATCTAATGCGTCATGTTCAATTAACCGGCTGGGTTCGGTGTTGCACCCGGACACCTTTCCATCGGCGAAGCTCGCTTCACGGATTTCTTTGCCGATAGCATTTAGCTTTACTGCGGTGAGGGTTAAACTTGAGGAGGAAGATGATCAAATCAAGTTGTTCCCATTCATGACGGTCGTGAAATAAGAAAGCAGCTAAGATGCTTCTTCTCTTTCAACTCTTCCTCTTTTTTTTTTACTTGATGTACTTGACTACTGACAGATTGACCTTCGTGTTTTTTTTTAGAAGAATCTCAGATTGAGCCGTTAGCTCAGCGACTCCCACCGGATACCGAAAAGGACCAACTTCCCTTCATGTCCTCGTCTATGTGGTAGATTTGCTGCCTCCTGTAGCTTGACGCATGAATCTTGATGCGCTTCAGTAACTAACATTACCTGATTTACATATTGTTTGGTCCAACATTAGTCACTAATGGAGTCCCAGCGGTTTTGTTGGGTGTGTGCGAGCTCAAGGCTGTCAGGAACCAGCCGTCTTAGTTCTTGTGGTGACTAAGAATGTGGGACGATGGCGTTTTGGACACGAGCTTCTCATGTGTATAATGTTTCAAATGAGCGTGAACAGCTTTATTAACCTGTTTTTTTATTGTATAATATAATATGTATAAATCCCAAGTTTGAACAAAAAGTCTTCGCATGGACTGCCAGAATGTGCTGCTACTGAACAGTCCAGATACGTAGCGGTTCAAATACATTTTGACAAAAGGGACATTTTTAATTGGGTCCCTCTTCTAAGTCTTTGCCAAACTGCGAGGAAAAGATCCCCGTTACACTCGCTAACCCATTTAAACACCAGGAAGACTGTTTGCTGGTTGTCGGTCCAACTTAGCGCCCTGCCACGAGGTTTAAGATGCCTCTCCATATCAGGATGCTAAAGATGATGCAACTGTCTGGTTTCTCTGCTCGCCGTCAGCTGATGGCGCCCACATGAAGGGCACTGTGGAATCAGTCTGTGCTCTCCGGTGGAACGCCAGCGCCGCTGGGGATAAGGTCACACCCGTAGACAAATCGTCTCACTCGATCAGCATAAGGAAACAACTTTGCAGCGTACAGCCGTGCACATGGACTGCTCTTAATCCTCCCCTCGTTCACCCACAGGGAGCGGATTCTGGGATGCTGCGCTCCCACTGCTCAGGGATAAAGGGATGAAATGTAGGCTGTGTATTCCAGAGTCAGGATATCATCCTGTTACAGCAGCAAGTACAATAACCTCATGGTGACAAAAACGATCACCTCCACTGCCCATAAAAGCTCGCACAAGGTCAAGCGTAGCTCTCTGTTTCCACCGCCGCAGCTCCGGCCTGCGTCCTGGTGAAGATGCTTTTCTCTCTGAGGCTCAAACCATCATAGCATTGTCAGCTTAATAAGCATTATAGCCTTTCAAAGCGGCAGTGCGGCGGTAAGAAGGGATTGGGAATTTCGTCCTCGCATTTTGGGGCTTGAGTGGCTTTTAGGTTTTGTTAGCCTGCGCTTGTTCTAATCTGCACAAGACACTTGTGGTACGGCGAAAGAGGCAATAGCTTTACGTTCCCAAAGCAAATGGCAAATGTCAGGCTGCCTGGGAACATGTTTCCGGAGAACGCGGCGGGACGGGCGTGATGGAACGAGCCCCGGGCCGGAGCGAGACGTGATGCAGTCAGCGGACGAAAAGCATTTGAAATAACCTTTTTGCTGCGGCTCTTGTGCTCGGTTGACCTTGGTCGACCTTGCTGTCAATCTGTGTGCAAGCTACCGGGGGTTGCAGCCTCTCCCAGGGATATGTCACCACTGCCTCCTCAGCTGTCAGAGAAGATCGGGCTTCCGAGTCACTTCAGGGCTTCATGAATCCCAACATTAAGATGTGATGAGCCAGGAAACGATGTCAGACGATCCATGGCTTAAATACCCGCCGAGGCGCATCCTAACAAAATACATGTTAATGTCATTTTATTGAAGGAAGGGTTGGATTAAAGCACAAATAGATCAAACCTCTAACTTAAAACAACACAAGCAACAAAACGACGTCTTTTTATCCCATTTATCTCTGGTTCAACCCGGCACAGAAAAAGTGGAAACACATGTGAAACTTCTGACTCAAGGCTCAACTGGATGCCAAAGCTTTTAGTGCTTTATTTACGGGGTGCATTACGCCAACCTCTTCTACCTTCGTTGGATTCGACTTTCAGATTCATCCATGTGTGTAAGTAGGTGAGGGATAAAGAAGCCCTGAGAGGATCCTCCTCCTCGTGATGAAGGCCGACTCGGAGTAAAGGGAAGAAAAACATATTGGTTTCAAGTGTTCCTTTTTAACATTTGATTCATGAGAAGAATTCCAATAATCACACCAGAACGACGGGACTTTTACGGATGTTTCAGTTCTTCCAGGCGACCCAGACATTGTGTGTTACTGCTTTTCCATTAAGCTTTAATTTAGGTATTTTCTACATAATCTAAACTCTCATTTCGATCACGTTTGACTGTCCCATGCACTATTGGGGGGGGGGTAAATACAACGGGATCCCCTCTTTATCTGGATCTGCGCCCAAACGTTAAAGGTTCTGTGCAACAGACCAACCTTGGCAGAAGAAACCGAAGTGCGTTCTACTAATTATCTGTTCAAAAGGCAAAAGAGTCGAACAAAACGTGTACATTTCTAATTCTAAATTTCTAAAACTGAATCTTTCCTCCTCTCGCTTTATTCCTTCCTCCTCTCTCGTCGTGCTTCCCGTCCTTCCTCGTAGCCTCTCCGAGCGTTGCACTAATGGCTTTTTGACAGAGCGATAAAGGCCGCCGTCCTTAATGCCACGCCTCTCTTGTTTTTGCTCACCCATAAATCTCCAGACAGGGCTTGTTTATAATGTCTAACGGATGCAATGTTCATAATGGGGCAGTTTTACAGCGCATGTGTTCTCGGTCTCTCGTCTCCTGCTCTGCAATCCGGATTTCTCCTGCGCTAATTTACTGGATTAGATCTAATGGAGTATGCCAGTGAGGTAAATCAAGCAGCAATGGTTGGGGCCCGCTGCCATTACAGTGTGGCAGATGCATAAGGATCCATTATAAGGATAGATTTAGATGCTGCACAGCTTCAGGAAGAAAACCTGCTAGAAACACCGAATGCGGCTCCTGGCGTCTCTGTCACTGGCCGATTATTGTCATGTCATTGGCGAGGAAATCGATGGTAACAATGTGACCCTGTCGGGTCGTTTCCCCAGGCGGAGCTTGAGCCGCCGTGATGACAGCGGTTTGAAGTAATGATCAAAACAAACTTTAAAGATCCTCCTAGAAATGAGCTTTGGGTCAAAAAAAACCACAGCGGCAATCCCTCGCTGCCTTGCACAGCACGATGAAGACGAGCGGCGCGTCTTCATCCATATGCACAGAGGAGTTACCTCAGTGATCCGGCGCCACGTCTGAGCCGTCCCTTCATCCTGATGTAAATCAGTGTCACCCGTCTGGAACGTCAAAAGCCACTCTTTGGAGAGCCCGGCTGGAAGCGAGTGAAACACGCAACCTATCAGGGAGGCTACAAGGGGCGTTACTCCTGGAGGACAAAGGGACAGCTGGTGATTGTCACGCCATCACAGGAAGAGCTGAAGGGCGGTTTGTCTGCCAAGGTCACTCCGCCCTTACCTGACGTTGTTGGTTCTGCCCTGTCTGAGGCTGTTACAGGTGGTTAACTCCACGCGTTCGACCCGGGCGTCTCGTGTGACCCGAGCGCCGGCTGGGAAAGGGATCTGTTTTCCTTTTACGAGATGCCGCCGCCTTCACCTCCCCACCACCCAACGTCTCTGGCAGCGTGGCAGATTTATTGAAACGGCACTGCCTGCTTTTATGACTGCCATTACGAAAGATAATCCAATCGTGTTCCCGTCTGAAGTTTTGAATATTTTACAGCCAGCCATCGAAAGGCGGATCCCCACGTTATCGATAGCCGGCGCGACAGCGAGCCAGTCGGCATAAATGTAGCGTAGCTTTGATGGATATTTATCCCGTGGCTCTAAACGCGACAGACAGACAGTTAGTGAGACATTCAAGGGCATCTGATTGTCATTGCAGCGCCATCAGAGTTTGAATCATAGCACAACACCTAATGGCTTATTACAGGAGCGTATGCTAAATTAAACATTACTGCGACGCTAGATGTTGCATGACATTAACCTGACACTGCTTCATAAATATTGCATATTTTTCTACAGTTCTGCGCCCCCTGCTTGCCGCTGCCTTCGCTATATACCCTAAGCCACAGCGTCTTTCCTGAGCATGCGTGTTCTCTTAATCCCTCGGGTGATGGAATTGCATAATGGGCAGTAAATGTTCCATTTGCCAAAATTAGCTTTAGAGTATTTAAGGCACTTCGACATTGCCCACCTTTAGCAGATGGCACTGATTCAGTCGAGTGAAATGGCATTGCGCATTAGCATTAGCGTTTTTATCAGTAGTTTCACGCTTGATCCTCCGAGGGTTTGAGTTTGAGGCGAGAAGGGCTCGTGGAGGACGCGCGGCTGAATTCTGGAAAGGTTAGCCATCGAAGGGATATTCCCCTAAAAACACCCACCGGCTGTTTTCACAACGGGAATATATTACATAAGGGCCGCTCACCCGTACGACGATCAGCGTTAATTAGGACCCGGTGTGAAATACCACTTACCACGACTACTTAGCTGCTCTATGTAAATTTCCTCAGGGATTACAGGCAGAGCTAATTGGATTTCGATATGCAAAGTCTTAATGCATTGTAATTGCAATCAAATATGACAAAATAAATATCTGTTTGGAAGATTGGTGATGAAATCTCCTGTAGGGGAGTGTTTTACTTCTGCTTCTCGTGTGTTCTGGCTGCTGCTTCTACTCCCATTTCTGCAGTCGCGCTGCCAAAAAATACTCCTGATAGACTCCATTGTTTCAACGGAGAAATGACTCCAGCAATATAGTTTTCATAGCGACAAAATAATTAATACATTTGACACTTCAATTAAATAAAAAAGAAATCTTAATAGAAAAAATATGTATTGTGTATATTTTTTTAACTGAGGATGGTAAAATACATTGCTCAGTCTTTTCTAGTTTATTTGGAGATTTACAAAAATGTTCAAATATACAAATTAAAAAAGTTAGCAGGACTGAAAACATCCAAACAAGGGTTACCACAGAACCGCTGCCCGACTCGGTGGTGGTAAATAATGTTGTAATAGCATTTATATTGGACTCTTCTGTCGCGCTATAAATGTCCGATGCCATCGAAGGATACAGTGCCCCTAATATAAAGTAGAATATATGGGCGTAGAGGTCAGAGTGGTGGAACGGGCTCTTTATTAAAGCTGGAATCACTTCTTCTCCGTTCCTCCTCCAGTGTTGGACCGTAGCTGCCGGCGCAGATGTTGCATTTTCACCTCTAAAATGTTGGTTTGGAATCTCACTGAATGTGAAAAAGGGGTTTTGCGGAATTGTCCAATATCATCGATTGAGTATACTCGAGTCGGATGACCGAGCAAGCGAAGGAAGTCAAACTTCTGGATGCTAATGCATTTTATCAAAACTTGAGTACTGACTGGCAAAACCTTGACCCCCTAGTTTGAGTTGAAAATGAACACTCGTGGGACTGAGAGAATAAGTTTTCCCAGATTGCCCAGATTTTGACTCCTGCATTCCAACACTAGATGCATTCGATAGTTATTGTGCTTGTAAATTTTGGCCAAACGTTAAATAAGGTCTGCTTATCTGTCCCTGCCTGGTGCGGCTTGCAATTAAAAATTCATGAAGGATCCAAATATTGCATCTTTTCCTTTGTTTTATTGTAAGGACGTTGCTGTACTGTAATAAAGCCGCTGATGCCAGCTGATATCAAACTTCCTCCCTTCAACCATCATGACAGCTGCTCCGGCATTCATCCAGGACCCTGAAGCCTGAGCGGAGGCCAGAAACATTCACCAGTGTGGAGACAAGCCATCCACCAGTTCTAATTACGTGGAGGCATGTTGTGCTTGGACGGCCATGACGGGTCCTGCAGCCCTCGTGTTCAGGTCCTGACTATAGGTGCCGTCATGCGAGCTGTAACTCCGTGCACTCATCAGTGTCAACATGTCGGGTTTGTCTCATTTTTTCTTTTTGCCAGCTGGGTCAGAATTGACAGGCATTGCTTCAGTTAATTGATCCACTGGGCACTGTTACCGCTAGGGAAACTGCACTCGCCGAAGGCTTGAAAACAAGGTCTGAAGCGTTTGGAGGTTTGTAGAAGGCGGAAAGTAAGTTTCTCTAAGCATGACGTCCTGCCGAGAAATGCGTCTCTCAGCATCTGCGCCGATGTCGCCCGAGAGAGACGGCTATTTGCAGGGCGACGGGTCTGCGATGAGGTACGGCGATGTCAGCAGCAATGAAGGGCCCGTAATCACAGCAAAGGACAACCTCATGTGTTTCGCTGCTGAAGACTAAAAGTTAAAAGTCTTAGTCAGGACGACTGCCTAATGAGGAAGTGCTAAAGACCGCTATAAAGCTCCCCGGTTAGCATCCCAGCTCATAAAGACTGAGCAGGTATTCTGGACTGGATACAGAAGCATCACACAAATGTATAGTTAAAAAGTGAGCGGAAAATATTCTCACATTTGCCACATTTCGTACTTACTGTATATCCTATATATTTAGAGTATGAGCGGTACAGTAAGTGCTCCAAAGGACCACAGTGTCTGTCAATACGTATCTTCACTATTGCAGTACTTTCTAATCAAATATTAAAGTCAGCCTACTGCTGCACGCTGCGTGAGCACCAAGCCTCACCTAAGAGGAAGGTCAGCCTCTTTCTCAGGAGAACAGCATCTCTGCGTCTTCCCAAGGCCTTCCTCCGCTATATTAAAAGTCACTGAGAGTTTCTCTTTGTGTTTGGTTTTGGTTTTATATCTCCCTCCCTTTTTATATGCTCATTTTCTGATATCCATCAAGGACGGGATGATTAGTTATTCATTGTGCAGAGCTTGTTTACTGCATTCTCATAATCAAGCCCACAGTCTGGTACATACAAATTGCATTTCTTTTTTTCAAAAAGCGTATTTCCAAAATGCCACATCTTTACATATATTACTTGTGCACAGGCATATACAGCATGCAGTGCTCGCAAAAGACTATGCATCGCATCTCCATGCAAAACAGTTCTTTAAAGAGCCATCACTTCCAACGCTCTGGCCGAGAGTTCTCTTCGAGTGCATGGGAGTCGTTTTTATAGGCGAAGGCAGGAAGTCGTGGGAAGCGCAATTCTGTGTGTGATGTGCATCAATTGCTGGCTGTCCTCCAATCTTAAAACTCCGACCTGAGAGTCGCTTTTCCATAATTGGTGAAGTTGCTAAACGGTTCGTATCAACTGGATTCTGACTGTGTTGCTTTGACCTGTCAGATTCCAAGTCCAATGCATGAAAAGGCTTTTGAGACGCAGCTTGACGTGTTTGTTATTTCACATCTGGAGGCAAATGCAATCTGTGTTTGCTTTGCCCCGGCTTTTGACTAGGACCCCGGTGCGTTGGGGGCACCCAGCTGCGCTGCTGAGACCACCGCCTCGGTAAAATATGCAGTCATCTGCCACATGCCCCCCCACCCCCCCTTCCAGCTCACAGTTGACAAGAAACAAACTGAATGACTCGCAACCATTACGCCCTTGCCTCTAACCTTTTATGCAGAACAGCCACACTCCTTGAAAATGATGTCACTGGGGGAGGCGACAAAGACAAAAGGCACTCCCTCAAGAGGAGCATTAAAACTGCTAACAAGTTCGGTCCTACGTGGACAGAAGGCACAGCAGGTGGAGAAGGCAGACCTTTTGACCAGTCAGCCCCCGCTGTAGTTCTCCATTCATCCCTTTTTTTGAACGTCCGTCTCTTCTGCATTTCTTTATCTCCTGTCTGTCACAGGCAGCTGTGAAAATATTCACTCTGCATATATTAATGCTCTGCAGATGAGCATGCAAACCCAACACGACGGGACAAGAACAGATTCCGCCACTAATGATCATTTCATACCAATAGATGAAACTGTAGTTCCAGGCGATCCTGAGATCCAAAGCCTCGCTTGAAAGCGGGCACAACTTTTAGTGGCGGCAGATCTGCTTTAGAATAACTTGCTGCTTCACTTTGCAATTTAGCAACCAGTCTCCGACGAGACCAGCCCCAAACAGAAATTAGCATAACAAATCACCTCTCTCCAACTGATCTTTTAGTTTGCACGCAAAGCAAGACAGGCATCATCGCTCACGACTCACGGAAATGTCATTATATTTCTATATTAAGACGCTGCTCTCCTGCAGCAGCTCTCTCATCCTTATGCACTCTCCCACAAAGCATAGAAATGAAGAACTTTGGGCTCTCCATTTAGCCGTGCTAATTCTCATGGGGCCCTTGAACTCGCCTGAAGCCTGGGCGGATTTTTCTACCCTGGGGTGCATCGTCGGACTCTCATTTGAATAATATTAGAGGATAAAAGAATTGCCATTATGAGCAAAGAGAGCCCTAATAGCGCACCACAATCAAATCACGACATTGCAGGAGGCCACGTTTGGCACCGCTGTGCCTGGACTCATTTAGCGGGGCTTTCAACTCCACTCCTCTCCAACTGGCCCACCGTGACCTCTTAAGCCGGTCCATCCCGCAAATCCTTATTTCCTCAAATAGCTGTGTGTTTTGCAATTTTGGCACTCTGGTGGGTGAACGAAATCCACAATGTCACCTCGTGTGTACCCCCCCCCCCCCCCCCCCCCCCCGGTCGTTGTTACAATTCAAATCCCATTTCAGCAAATGATTCACTAGCAAAAAGCTCTTTAACAGCTGTTGTGTCGCCTTCCATGACTCTATCCATTCCCTTCTGCTTATGCTGGGTTGGGTGGAGGTGGAGATGTGTTCAAGCTCCACCTTGGGGGAGGGGGGGGCTCTCGACCAATCCATTTGCAAATTAATGTCAATTTGTCATGGTTTGATCCTTTTTTTTACACAAAGGGTGCGAGTAGTTTTTCACCACCGCTGATTAATACAGGAAGTTCTTCCTCAGGTGACCTCTTCTAAATGTTCTCACATCTGACATGATGTTAAATTGCTGTAAAAAAAAAAACGATCCCTGGAGCGCCGTCACACTTTCAAATATATAGTTCGGACAAATGAAAGAGAATGAAAGATGGAGAGTGAAATAATGTCAAGGATACTTGCAAGCACAGCCCAAACTATCGAGCCACGGGAGGCGAGATGGAGGGCAGAGAGTCGTCGGTTTGAAAGAGACTTGTCTCTATATTAATACACAAGAGACTACTCTTCACGTTAAACAACACTGTAACGGATCCAGAGGGCCGATACATTATTATTCAGGCAACCGTATTCAATAAATTATACACAATTGTGAATCTGTACGCTCCTAATAGTGATGATTCGGCCTTCTTCCACACATTGTTCTCCCAGCTACTCGAGCTAACAGCAGAATCAACTATCATCATCGGCGGAGACTTCAACACAGTTCTAAATCCATCAGTAGATCGCTCCAGTACTACAGTACACACGAGGCGTTCACAATCAGCCAAAGTACTACTGGAATATATGGATGATTTTGGCCTTGGCGACGGCTGGAGATTAAAAAATCCAACGAAGAGGGAATACACGTTCTTTTCTTCTGTGCACCGTTCGTTTTCAAGAATTGATTATTTTCTCACAAATAATTCTGTGATTGAGAATATTTCTACTAAAATTAATCCAATAATTATCAGCGATCATGCTCCGGTCACGCTTACCTTACAAATCGCAGCGACCTTTAAACCCCCGTCGACGTGGCGCTTTAACACCTCTTTGCTTAAAGATGCAGAATTTGATAGGGTCATAAGAAGAGAGTGGGCAGACTATCTGGAAACAAATGACTCTCCAAACTCATCTCCGTCTTTACTCTGGGAAGCAGGGAAAGCTGTAATCAGAGGTAAAATTATATCATATGCCTCTTACAAAAAAAAACAGGAACAGAAAATGGAAAAGGAATTAGAGGAGAAAATTAAACTATTAACCGATGCTTACGCAGCGAACTCAAGCAATCAAATGTGGACTGAACTACAAAACACAAAACTAAAACTAGATGATATATTATCAAAGAAAACAGAGTTCATATTACAACAATTGAGATACAACGACTTTGAATATAATAACAAATCAGGCAAGTTTCTGGCGAATCAACTCCAACGTAACAGAGAAAGATCTCTCATAACAGCAATTAAAGGGTTAAATGGTGAGTGCACGCAATCACCAGAAGAAATCAATCAGATATTTTACACGTTTTACCACAACTTGTATTCAGCAGCTAATAAACCCAACCGGGAGGATATTGAGGCATTTCTCAGTAATCTGAATATGCCTCAACTATCAACAGAGTATAAGAACATTCTGGAAGCTCCGCTGTCTATAAATGAACTCCACAGCGCCCTAGATAGTATGCCTAACGGCAAAGCACCAGGCCCGGACGGCTTCCCGGCTGAATTTATGAAGCATTTCTGGACTATGTTAGCGCCGTTATTCTTCAGATCAGTGACAGAAATGAAAAACAATGGTCATATACGACCCCACATGAATACAGCAGCAATTAAACTTCTACTGAAGCCGGACAAAGACCCCACCCTCCCTTCAAGCTACCGACCTCTATCATTAATCAACGCCGACATCAAAATTATAGCAAAGGCACTCGCATCCAGGCTGGAGACAGTGATCCCGACTGTAATTCACAGCGACCAAACAGGATTCATTAAAGGTAGACATTCCACCAACAATATTAGAAGACTGCTAAATCTGATCAGTATGTCGCAGCGACTTGGAAAAAAGGCAGTGGTTGTATCGCTGGACGCAGAAAAAGCCTTTGATAAAGTTAGCTGGTCCTTCCTCTTTGCCGTCCTACACAAGCTTGGGTTTGGAGAGTCATTTATTCACTGGGTGTCAGTATTATATAACTCTCCCAAAGCGACCGTAACCACCAACGGGATTACCTCACAGAGCTTCACCTTGCAGAGAGGTACCAGGCAGGGCTGCCCACTCTCTCCTTTATTATTTGCAATATTTATTGAACCCCTAGCAGCAGCAGTGCGGCAAAATACCAGGATTAAGGGAATCAACACTGCGGTGTCAGAACACAAAATCAATTTATATGCTGATGACATCTTGCTTTATTTACAAGAACCCTCGGATTCGCTGCAGGAAGTATTCAAGTTGATAGCTAAATTTTCACAACTTTCAGACTATTCCATCAATTGGACAAAATCAACATTACTTCCCATTACAGAAAAGTCATGGAACCCTGCAGACCAGGACCCAAACTACTCCTTTCCTACGGGCAATTTAAAGTACTTGGGCATTAATATTTCACCTAAACTGTCTGAGTTAACCCGATTAAACTTCACCCCACTTCTGGATAAAATCAGCAGTGATCTGAAGCGTTGGAATAACCTCCCGATATCCCTTTTGGGAAGAATAGCCACCATCAAAATGAAAATTTTACCACAAATAAATTATTTATTTTCAATGATTCCGTTTAAACCAACTTCCAACTGCTTCCAGTCGTTGGATTCAGCCATCACCAAATTCTACTGGAAAAATAAAAAAGCAAGAATTAGTCTATCTACCCTTCAGAGGAGTAAATCTAAAGGAGGCCTGGAAGCCCCAAATTTTATGAATTATTACTTGGCTAACCAGCTACAATATCTTGTACTATGGATGCACCCGAATAGAGACTCTAATTACTGGTTAGAATTGGAACAGAAGGACTGCAAGGATATTAGACTCGCAGATCTCCCCTTCATCACAACAACCATTAAACGGCATAACTGTTTTAAAAACCCGATGATTTCTTCCACCTTGTCCGCCTGGTGGAAAGCGTTAGAAGTTACAAATTCTAAACTGGAACCCTGCGTGTTCTCTCCAATCTGGAATAACCCTGACTTTCAGGCTAGCAATCAACCTTTCCATGTAGGTATGTGGGAACAGAAGGGAATCTCTCAACTCCATCATCTCTTTCGTGACAATACGTTTATGTCATCTACAAAATTGTTCCAAAAATATGAACTCGGAAGCGGAAATTTCCTTTACTATCTTCAGGTAATGAATACAATTAAGAAAAGAATTCCAACGCTCCGGGGCCCGCCTCAGCCACCTGTATTTGTTATGGAAGTCACAAAGATTTCCCCGACAGTTAAAAAGACCCTTTCTAAGATTTATAAACTCCTCTCAAGCACAGATACGTTACTTCTTCCCATCTCAAAATGGGAGACGGATCTGTCACTAACCCTAGATCATGACTTTTGGACACAAATCTGTGAAAATGTATTTAAAATGACAAAACACAGAAATCTTCAACTCATCCAGTATAAGATCCTTCATAGAACACACATTACTCAATATATGATGAAGAAAATGGGCTTTTCTGAATCTGACATCTGCTCTCAATGCTCCCAAAATACTGCTGACACTTATTTCCATGCTCTATGGTTGTGCTCACCCGTCCAGGATTTCTGGGTCGCAGTATCACATAGACTGTCGTCCATCTTAGATTGTACGTTCCCTTTATCTCCGATCACTTGTCTACTCGGTGACTTGGCAGAAATCATTATTTCAAAGAAACATACGCACCCCACACTCGCAGCCCTCGCCATCGCCAAGAAAACAATCCTCGTTAACTGGAAAAATAAACAGTCTTTAAACATCAATCATTGGTTGAATCTCCTCATAGAACACATATCAATGGAGAAAATCTCTGCTTCCAAAAAAATAAATAAAAAACATTTGAAATATTTTACAGAAAGTTGGTCTCCTTTTATTAAATCATTAAATATAAATATTACAACCTGATTCTGCCTGCTAGCGAAAGCCACCACAACGATGTAAATGGTAATGCTGCTTGTTTCTGTTTTCTGTATCCAGGACCGAGTGGACCTCAGAAATACATCGTCGCCCAGCCATTCTAACTTTCTATGTTTCAGCTCCAGTCTCCACCTCAATGTTCTTCACACAAGGATGGTTGATCTCCGGGGCTGTTGGCATGCTGGGCTAACTCTTCAGGGGCTGTCCCCGTGGCTTGATATGTGCAACCCGGCTCCTCGGGTCTCTCCTGGGTGGCGCATGCTTCTCGGGCGGCCGCCGGTGTTCCGCTAGGCTGCCATGCGGGGGTGCTGGCCTATGCGTTTGGGATGGCACTGAGCTGGCGCAGTCTGTCACTCCTCTGCTGGTAGTAGCGGCCGGGGTCCGGCTGGTGACCTGGCGTGGCCATGGCCCCCTCACCTCCCCTCCCTCCTCCCTGACCTCTCTCCTCCACCCTCCCCGTCCCCTGCTCGCCCTCTTCTCCTTGGTCTCGTCTCCTGTCCTGCCTCCCCCTTGCCCCTCTCCCCTCTCCTTCGCCTCCCTTCCTCTCCCCTCGTGGTCTCCCCCTTCCCCTCTCTCCCCGCATCTCCTCTTCCGGCATCCTGCCTCCCGCCGGGGCCTCGCGGCTCCCTCCTTCCTGGGGGCTTGATTATGGGGGATGGGTGGGATGCGTCGGGGGCGGCGCTCGATCCAGGCCCTGTGCATGGTTGGGCCCTCTGACACATGTGGGTGGGATGGGTGAGGCTGGGGACTATGGTCGGGCTCCCTCCTCCCCCCGCCTGGTTGGCTGGGGCCTCATGTGCTGCGCCTCTTAACTCACCACCTTAGCACAACACATTTGTAAATATACACATAGGGTACATGCACCTGGGGGGCCTGGTGATGGGGGGCGTTCACCGAACGTCCCTCTGCAACCCCCCCCCCCCCCATTTTAATGCACCACATGGGGTTACGCGGGTGCTAGGCGGGGAGATAAGGGGGAGGGCGCAGGGCAGGAGTGCGCCGTTGCCCTCCTCCGCATCCCCCGTCTGGCCCCTCCTGCCCCAAATTTTAACGCACTACATACATGTGTATATAGCACCTGGGTGTCCACACATTCACGGTGTTGGGAGGGTTCCCCAGTCTGGGATCTGGGGAGCCATATAGACAGGGTATGGGGGGGGGTTTATTTTGGCCTTGGCGCGGCATGTGGGGCCTTAGCGGGCTGGGCTTGGGGTGGGACGGTGGTCCGGCCTCCTGCTCCCTACTCTCCATCCCAGGGAATAATACTCTCCTCCCAAATGGCTGTATAGGGTCGGATAGGGCTGAAGCCCCTGCACTGTCTACTCCCGTTCCCCAGACGCTGGTTCGCTGGGTTGGGGGGTTGCCCGAGCTCGGCGGTGGGTTGGGTGGTGGGGGGGGGGGTGCGGTGGGGGGGAGGGGGCGGGGGGGCGCGGGGGGTGGGGGTGGGGGGCGGTGGTGGGGGGGGGGGGGGGGTGGGGGGGGGCTGGGCCGTGGGGGGGGCTGGGGGACTGGGGGGTGTGTGGGATGGGTGG